>NC_064619.1:415840649-416143818 GCF_023898315.1 Schistocerca nitens | reverse complement strand
TTACACTGTTGTACATTTCTTGGTTCATGTTTCAACGTGATTGTTACACATACTGAGCTGGTTAGCACAGTGAGAAACTACATGTTGAAGGAGGATGGCACTGTAGCAAGTGTCGACATTACTGATTACACCACTATCCCATAAATAACCCAATTTTATAACATTGTTCCCAGGAGCCTTTTCGAGATCAGAACGTTCTATACTTGATCTTACAGTTTCCACTGCATCAACTTCTGTGGCTAGTTTTATGGTGCTGGTATGTCCATGTTTTGACCAGTAGCCACAAAACGATACTAAATCTTATCACCCTATTTACAATATCATGACCAAAGTGTTAGAACAAGTTCAGTCTTTCTGATACATTTTCATGCAACATCAAGACATAAATGTAAGGAAAAACCACAGATACAAACACAGATCGTTGGATTTCTTTATCCTTCTGGATATAATGTTGCACCAAAAGTATATGAAGCCTGTACATTTCACATAATATAGGTATAAATGCAGGATATAATAAGCCCTGGTAAAGGTAATAGAAACAGTTTCTCTCTCACACACAATGAATCACATTTTCAGAAAGAATGACAAGTAGCATAAAGAAAAAAATGGGACTCAAAGTCCTTGAGAGATTTACGATTTATGATCCCCACACAAACATCTATCAAAAGAGATAAGGATATCGATTGGGCGATTTTCACAACAATATATACAGGATGTCGCAGGGGGAGTGAACAGTATTCCAGAATACCACATGAATGACAATTTGAAACAAAGAAGTTCGGTAAACGTGGCTCCAAAGTGCATACCTTAAGAGATATTAGCATTTGTCATCTTCGCCACTGAAACACACCTTCATCCTTGCTACCTTTTCTTAACATATGAAAAGCAAAGAGCTGTGGGTAGAAGAGATTTATTTTGCAGTATCGAAGATGAAGTGCTCATAGCCCATAAGGTAGGCATTTTACTGCCCGTATTTACTATACTGTTTTGCTTTGAACAATCATTGCTGTAATACCCCTGAATATTGATCGGTACTGCTAGGACACCCTACATTTTTACACATGAATTGTAATTGCTAGTGGTATCACTGAAAACTACTTTACAGATAATAACAAGTATACCTCAACCATGCCGTATAGAAATATGGTCATGAACCTGAATAACTGTTAACAATATAACTACAACAAGAAAGCACTTTTACAGACTAATTTGCTGTTTCAGTGGATACTTCCCAACTCATGACACTACTATAACATGCACAACTGCACACTACCTCTAGAGCCAGAAAACACATTAGAATATCACTGGCCTGCATCAGTCTTGCTTACTTGTAGAAAGGGCCAAACAGAATAGCGTCACAGTGTGGTTTCAGGTCATTCAAATATTTTAGAATGATTGCCATTAGTAGTGAGAGGGAGTACAACCTCTCTAATTTCGATCCCACTGATGAAAGTAGTAAAACACTCTACTTAAAAGTGTTGCAATATATATACTGTAGATGTAATTATAATCTTTTCACCAGAATTTTGAGGGAGGATGTCAACACCTACAGTGTGCTATAACCATATGATTGTTGTTCACTCAGAGGGCCCAAACATCCTTGAACATTGTGATGACCCATATCAAATGCCTTCAACACTGTCATTTCCAACACTGAAGTATGTCTCGTATTAAGGTCTTTCTAGTTTACGCACAGCTCCTCATACAGCTGCACCACAAATTACTTTTTGAGGTCTGATTTTGTCATTGATGTGTTTATGTGTGTTAAATTCATATGTAATTAAAAACATAGTGTCATTTAAGATTTTTTTCATAAGCTGTGAGAGTGTTTCATAACGACATAACAGCAAAGACAAAACAGGTTGTTTCTAGTAACATCACCATTTGCCATTTGACATTCACTTATGCCACTTCCTGACTCCTTCATGCTTTACTATCGATCATACTAGGTTCGAGCAAGTGGTTTTCAAACATTGGTAGTTTTGTTGTCTCCTGCAATCCACCAATCTTTGCAGTTTGATCACTCAGTTTTTGGATGATTTTATGTCCATCATGTCTTACTGCTACACATTAAAAGTTATTAACACCCATCATAACTCATACAGTTCTTTACCACCTCCTCTGGAATTACATATGAAACGTTATAATTTGCATTACTATCTGTGTTTGTGATTTATTCCTTAAACCATATAAAGATTTACAGATATCTCTGCATGCTTCTATAAATTTCTGTCTGTGTTACTGGAACATCTTCCATCTTAACTGGTGAAAAGTAAATTGTAGCCAACATGTATTTCACTTCATTTTCTTCAAGCCCTTAACTTTTTCAATAGATTCTCTTGTCAAACTTTAATTATGCCTTTTTACATTTAACATAAGATATTTTCAATTAGTTCTGCTTCATTCATCATGTTTTTTTTCCATATTGTTTATTAAAAATTGCTAGAAACTAATGCCTGTACTTTAATAAATGTTTTATTTTGTTTTAAGTTTTCTGTAGTTTAATTTTTTTATATGTGTTTCATACTTTTCTGTTAGCAGATGAACTTATTTTTTTAAAAAAATAGCACATTTCATCTAAGTCTCTATTTTGGAAGAAGTTGAACTTGTTGGTTATCTTAACTTGATGTGTCTAATTTAGATTCATTATAATAATCTACAGCTCCTATTTGATTTGTATTCTGCTTTAGAATATTGAATATAGAAGATTGAAAGTGTTATAGGGCTATCACATCCTGTACAGCTCTTTTGTGAATTATTGAAATATTTGAAAAATCCCTCCTCTGTTACATTTACTCTTCTCCATTTAATGGTATCTTTATGTATCTATGGAAGAGCATTCCAAGAGTGATCACGTTCTTCTTGGATAATTCTGCTACTGTATGACCTGTTTCACAACAATATTTCCAACTGAAGATAAGTACTATAGTTTCATAATGTACAAAGTATGATCTAATTGGTGGATTCAAGTTTCATTAAAGAATTTGAGGATAGATAGTAAGAATGAAAACCGGTTTTCGACCTGTGACTGACTAACTCATTAACAGTTTTGCTCACCAATCTCCTTGCGACAGTACATTTACCAGCTGTCTTTAAACTAAAAAAGATATATAAAAAACTAATTATTATTGGAAATACTTATCATGCTATATAAAATTTGGTATCCATGTGGGAATCATCGACATTGTTCCTGGAAACTTCTCTGTAGTACATTTATTTTCTAATTTCATCTGTCTTTTACCCAACTAACTGGAAAGGATGGACTAGATCCCCAAAAATTATATTATTGGCTATTTTACATATCATTACAATCGTAAAGCAATCACAGTTTACTCTTAAAAATATGCAGATCATCTTCAAATATAACACACATTTTGACATTCAGCAGAAAGAAAACCATAATCCGAATTCAAAAACTAAGTTAATCATAAAATCATGTTCTCTGATGTGTTTAGTATGTCTCTTTTCATATACAACAGCAAGTGCTCAAAGTTTGGTTTGGTACATCTATAACTAAATCTCTATGGTGAAGATGTCTTTGTACAAATTAAGCTGATTTTCTATCTTACTGATAGCTTCTAGCTGCCTCTGAAACTTGCAAATCTATGGATCTAAATATTAAAAATAATTACATTTTGGATGTAAAGACATCTCCAAAAATACAGTTGTGAATTATCTTCAATTGAAAGCTATCAAATACATGCTAAGGGTCCAAACTAATATTTTGTAGGTGACAATTTTTCTATTTCTGATATTGCAGAAGTCGGCAAAATCATGGTAAAAAACTTCAAAGTGATGGAAGAATATTGCAGGGCAGTTATACAGTTTTCATTCAGGCTCCACATGCCATTATTCAATACATCTGATATTCAGATTTGTATGAACTGTTTATGGGATAATCTTTCAGTACTTTGAAGCTTAGGCACTGTCATATATCCCACAAGGTTAATTATTTCTGAAACAAAAGTGATTGATACATTAATATGAAACTATATTGAAACATTACAGCTCTTTGTAATCACTACCCTGTCATCTTCTTTGAGAAATTAACGCGATCATAATAACATATTTTGTCTCTATACTTGGAGTGTCATTATTCAAGGATGTTACTTCTATAGTTTAAATAATTTTCGACAATTTCTAAAAGGAAAGGAAATTATTCCTTTTTTAAATGTGATACATTGAACTTGAAAACAAAAATACTCACATTATTTTTAATAATGTTACGTTCAGTACATTCTTTTTCCTTTATCATCAAGCATACAATACGAATAAGGGAAAACCTGTCATGTATCAGTGATGTCAACACAATACAATATCTTAAATGTTCTGATAACGTCTTCCCTCTTTACCAAAGGCAGAAATAGTTTGCACTATCTTAATTTATTTTTAATATGGATGCTAAAACAGACATGGAGTGCACTTACTACAGTGTGTTTAGCAATATATGAAAATTTATAAGTTATTCCTTTCAGATAATTTTGGGAGTGCTATTTTTTACATGGAATGTGTATATTAAGTGAAACGAATATGGTCATGCTCTTTAGTATGGTGTTCATATCTTTATTTGCTTGTAATTTCAAACAGTTTGTCACTAATTTCTCAATTTACTGCAGACTGAAAATTATACAAAAATCATCTTCATTAACTCTACACCAGATATCTGTTCACCACAGCTGTTAATTAAGTGTTTTATTTGATTACTAGTTATAATAACATTATCAGCCTCAGTTGTTAGGCCTATACTGTAATATCTTATACCATTACAAGTACATGCTGTTAGCCAATTTATCTCTGAAGATGTCTCCTGCAGTCATATATATATATATATATATATATATATATATATATATATATATATATATAATGAATCCTATCAAATATTGTTATATATATCTGCACTGACATATAACAATGCTACAATGTAAAACTTACATCCCAAAATAGTTATAAGATTTCAAGATGGTCAGGAAATGTGCTAGTCAACAGCAAATTTATTTATACTGGGTGCTTGTGGAGCCTACTATGCTTATACAACATTTCAGTTCCAAGTAATGTGGAAAACATTTATTCCAAGAATTATATATATAGTCAAGACATATACATTTTGGTAATAAATATGCATAAATACTTCTGATATTTAGAAGGTGTAATTCTGTTTTTACATCAATAATTACGAGGAAATATCGATGAGTGCCTTAGTAGGACAAGGCTGCCTCCTTCCTCTCATTATGTTACTAAAAAAATTATCAAACTCTTTTGAACAGATGTATAATGGAGGCATTAACAAAAACTTAACCTCCGAAGTCTTCTCTATTGCAGTATATTTCACCAATGAAGACTTGGTATGACTTAATATACAGCAAAATTATCATGAAGTGCAGCAAAAGTTATGTGAATATCTTATACATTAATCCAGATTGGTTCTGCCAAAGAAGTATTATGAGTTTGATCTTTGAGTTCTATACCTGTTTCTCAGCCGATGACTATAACAATATCGTATTTACATCACAGACCTATCACACTTCACCTGTAATAAAAACTCTGTTTTATTTGATACTGTAACTGTGTCCACATAAAAAACAACAACTTTGTCGATTACTTGCTCCACTGAACCAATGTCAGTTTGGAATCAATGAAACTTATTTATGATACTACATCAGATAACATTATTAAAAATCATCAGACACTGTTCTATTGATTAAACTGCAGGTGATTTCTCAATTGCAGTGTCAAAAATGTAATGAAGGTTGTAATATGGCTTTTCATAGCCAAAATTTATGATGAAGATACGAAAAATTTCAGGTTAGTTTGACCATGAATTTCTAAATAATAGCAACTTCTTCAAACTCTTTGAGTAATAGTTAATGAATATTTATTTTTGTTTCAGAAATAATTCCTTTGTTTTACTTACTATTTCCTTAAATATTTCAATATAATTATTTTCGTGTCCCTCTCCCATTTCATATTTTTTGTTGTACTTACATTCCTTCCATGGTGCTGGTTACCTTTCTGTCTTTATTGCCCCCTCACTAAACATTTATGGGCACTTAGTAGTAGATATAGTTGAGTCATGTCCTTGGTGCCTTGTTATGAGCGGTTTCTATCTGTACTTTCTTTTACCAATTTTAATATATCTAATCATAGGTGCTGTGCTATTGGCCCTGATACTATTCTTGTAAATCTGAAGTTGATGTTAAACATAGCTGTAATAGTTATTACCATAACTCTAATCACTTGGCCAGTGCAGTCAATCGTTTATATGTTATTTATCGTCACCACCATCGAGTACTAATCAACTTTCACCTAAATAGTTATTGTTAGCATATTAAAAAGGAAGAGATAGATACAGGTCATACAGAAAAAAGTTCCTTTACAAATTACAATGTAGACCACGTGAGTTGAAATTATTTGACATGGAACTGATAGCAGATTTGCTGGGAAATATCAGTGAATATTTCACGAAAGTAACTTCACTATGGAGAAACCTCATCCCCATAAGATATTACATATCGGACTCAGCCTTGGGAATTATGAAGCTATTTGCTAGGTGATTTGAATTTTTAAGTGTGAATTAAGCTACAATAAACTTCAGCTGTAGAGTATGCACATGGAAATGCACCAGAAAAGATAGATTACTTTACAGTGTATTAACAATGACCTTCAAACTCAAGTTCATGTTGAGATTGTTATTGCTAATAATGAAGTTTATGGCCACTGTTATTTAACTAGCAGGTCTAATAAATAATAAAAGGCATGAAAGGATTTTCAGAAGGTTAAAATGAAACGATAATAAATTTAAATGGCAATATTTACAGGTTTACACAAACATTCCAGCTAGAAGTTATGGAGATTCAGAAGCCCTGTTGAACTGAACAAAGATTTCGCTTATCGCCAAATGTGGTTTATGGATTAATAGCAAAGCTCACATGAAAGGGATACAGATAAAAGGCAATTTAAAGGCGATAAACTCGACCTGAATATTGGAAAAGACACAGAATCACATTGATGTTCGTAGCAGAGGTGTTCCATATAGCTAAATGATGATGGTACATCACATTATTAATTCAAGTGATTTTAAGTTTTATGTGGCTTAGCACTATGCATTTTGTGCTTTTGTCAATCATCAGGTGCCTTATTTCATTATGTGTAATGCAATGTACATATGTACTACAAAATAACATAACATAAAAATTATACTAGCTTAACCTATTGTAGCAATCTGCTGGCTGTTTCTGATTTCTGGTCTTTGTTATCTAGCTGATGGGTAGATCCAGCTAACGCAAATTCGATATAACGATAATGAGGCAATTTTTTCAGCAGTTTCTGTAATGTTGTCAAAAAGTGTGCTATTAATCACAGACCACAGCGAAGTGGCGCCTGTCGTATGACTGAAAACTTTTCTTATGATGTAATGATGTAGTACAAGACACACTTTGTGGCACTTCCACTGTTTCTGTTAGCTTAAATAATACACCCACTATTAGATACAGCCAAACAAAGAATAACTCTGTCGAAAAAAGATGAAGTAAAATGCAGGTGAAAACGATCAGATACCTAGCAGCATAATGGAAAATAGCGTAAATAAATATGCAAGCATGGCATATCTGTCAAAATTGGAAAAATTTTCGAGGACACTTATATCATAATAGCTTTCAACAGTAGCAAAAGAGTAGCATGCAACATCAAGCAGAAGCAGAATGAATGTGTAGTGTATGAAATTACCTTTTCACCAACACAAATCACTTCTCACAGGACAAACTGTGAGAACAAAAAGTGTTTCAAAGACCAGTAGGCCAAGTAGATATGACGCAATACTGAAATCTGCACAAGCTAGCTACATCTGAAACACTAGCCACATCCTCAACACTGAGTTTCGATAAACAATCACCAGCCACTTCATATTATTCGAAAAGACGAAAAATACACCTGCTAGAGTAACTGGAAATAAATATATACCAGTATGTAATAGCACACAATGAGGGGAAATAATGAATGAAACATTCGACTTCATGGCAGCAGTCCCTTCAGCGATTTCAAGAGGTTTATATGTGTAAACACTAATCCACACAAGCTTTAATGCATTGTATGAAAACCAGTCTCGAAATATTATTGAATGCAGTTGTGTATACACATTACTCAATTTTTTCATAAATATTAGTATTTAACTGAATGTAAAGTAAAATGACTTAAATCGCACTGTTAAACATTAAACCTTAGATAACATTAGCTTTAAAATGAAGGGATATAGCACCAAAACAAAACTACATCGTCTGGAAAGTATGGAAATGCGAAAACAGGAAGTGAGTTATATGGTGGAAGTGATGCAAAAATTGCATGCAGTCCTGCTACATCACCTGACAGGTAGGAAACAGTGCCAGACGCTGCTTCTTTCTGATCTGTGCTGAGTTGCACTATCTTCCAGCAACATTTACAGACAATTCTGAAAAACTTTCTTCATTGTCATTGTAAACAATCAGATGCATCTGTTGAAACTACCCAGCTGTAGTTTAACAACTGACATCAGAAACAGATACTGCTGTAGTAGTTTAAGTTATATATATATATATATATATATATATATATATATATATATATATATATATATATATATAAGTTCAAAGGGGCGTCCAAAAAGAAACAAGCCCAATGTATAATTACAGAAACCAGTACCTGTATGTTGGAACTACTAACCCTGGTTGTTGAGACACGTGTCCCACTGTGATACAAGGCGGTGAATGGCTGTCTAATTAAATTCCTGGGGTTGTGATGTTAACCAGTTCTGAACATACAGCTTGACGTCGTTGTCCGAGGTGAATTGTTTCCCCCTCAGAGCCTTTTTAAGGGGACCAACCGTGATTCACTTCTGATTCATTTTCTGCTGCACAGGACAACAGTGAATGCCCAGTACTTCTTGTAAACCGTGACCACCCTTCTCCAAGCGATCAAATCAAAACGACCAGGCAATCTCACCTGTGGGGTCATTATGCTCCATAACAATGCAAAGCCTCATACAGCCATCACAGTCGCGCCACTCCCATAGAAATTCAAATGGGTGATTCTCGGACACCTTCCATACAGCCTGGACCTCTCTCCCTGTGATTACGCCATTTTGGTCCCCTTAAGAAGACTCTGAGGGGTAAACGATTTACCTCAGACGACGACGGCCAGCTGTACGTGTGGAACTGGTTAACATTGCAGCCCCGGTAATTTTATTTGACAGCCATTCACCGCCTTGTGTCACAGTGGGACATGTGTCTTAACTGCCAGCGTCAATACCTCTGACATACAGGTACAAGTTTCTGTAATTATGCCTCTGGCTCGTTTCTTTTTTAACGCCCATTATGTATACAGGGCGTTAGGCTCAAGTCTGTGAGTGTGTTTTACATCAGACTTTACAGACTTTAACAAATAAGGCAACAGTGGATGGATATCTGAGATGGGAGGTGCTATACCTGCAATGGAAATTAAAACATTTGTTTAATAATGTTTCATGACTGTTTGCAACCATACAGACACAGATTCCTTGCATCAAAGTCACTAATGAACCTAAGTCGATATGGCTCACAATATTTCTGATTCAACAGAATCTTGAAACCAAAAGAAAGACATCTATACTGTTATCAAATAGTGACTTGGGTTTGAGTATTTGGTTTCTGAACTTGTACTAGCGAGTCCTGCCATTGTATAAAAGTGAAACGGGGACATTGGGAGGTACAGAGGAGAAGAACATGTGGGATGTAGTACAAGGATCTTCAGAGTTGTGAGAACTGATTATGCACAGAACAGAAGCATGTTACCAACAATACATGAGTAAAACTATCTAGTACAGTCATAGCCATGTAACCGATTTGTACATCTGTTACAGCTCTCAGGAATAGACGACTGGGGATGTGAAGGACCAGAACAGGGATATACAGGGTATACTGTTCGATGAGAATATGCAGCAAATATTAAGGAGAATTTTGGTTTTACTATGTGCATTCAGATCAGTAGAAGATCTCTAGTTGCGTATTGTTGCGTATTGAGCTCTTTTCTGAGCCCTGCCAGCCGTAATAACAAGTAGTAAAGGCCGTTTTTCCCTCTAGTGTAAAATTTATGGATATCATTGTTCTTCCCAAATTGTGTTGAATTTTTTATGATGTATTTCGCCAGTGAATATATGTTTTGTGATGGCAGAATTAGAATGCCTAGCTCCTTGAAGAAGTATTTGAATGACATCTGAGGGTGAACATAAGATATTATTCTTACTGCTCGCTTTTGTGCAATGAGTACTTCCTTTCTAAGTTACGAGGTAGCCCATAAAACTATTCTGTAAGACATTATTGAGTGGAAATATGCAGAAGATTACACAATGTTGGCATGTTTGTTTCAAATGTTAGCAATTATGCGAAGAGCAAAAGTAGCTGACATGAATTGTTTGAGAAACTCATTAATATGCTTCTTCCAGTTCAGGTTTTCATCAATATGTATAGCCAAAAATTTCGATCATTCTACCCTATTTCCTGATACTATTCGTGTACTATATCAATGGTTGGTATGAATTTATTTGCCATACGTAACTGTATGTAGTGTTATTTTTTCAATATTTGGAGATAGTCCATTTTCATTAAACTACACAATAATTCTTTGGAAAATATCTTTTACCAACTTTTCTGTTTCTTTCCCTGTAATGGGATTTATTATGATGCTAGTATCATTGGCAAAAGGTACCAATTTTGATTCCTGATTGTTAAGTGGAAGCTCTTTCTCACATATAAGAAATAGGAATTGACCCAAAATTGAACCATGTGGGACTCGCTTTGTGATTTCTTCCCACTCACTAAAATTTTCTACACTTCTGAAATTGTTTGAATTATTCATCACAACATTTTGCAGTGTGTTTGTTAAGTATGATTCAGATCAGTTCTGCATAAGAATATCAGTTCCATAAAACATGACTTTTTTTAAGAGAATAACATGATCTACATAACCAAATGCCTTAGGAAGATCACAAAAGTACCAATTGGCGATGTTTCATCATTTAAAGCCTGTACTGTTTGATAAGTGAATGTATAAATAGCATTCTGAGTCGAGCATTTCATTCAAAATGTGATGTACTAAGTAAATTGTTTCTACCTCAGTTGAGAGCACTTTTGAGTACATTACTTTTTCGAATCTTCTGGGAAAGGAAATTGGATGATAATTGTTTACCTCTGTCTTGGCATGTCTTTACAAAGAGATTTAAAAATTGCATATTTTAACCAGTTAGAAAAAATTTGCTTTGCAAGGGATGTATTGCGTATATCACTATATTGCGCTCAAGGCAGTAGTGTTGGGAGAGATGTAGATCAGATGGTAAATGTCAAATTAGGAACAATGTATCAGGTCACAAGTATTGTGAAGCCAAATTATAGCCTTAACCAGGTGACCGAGAACATACGAAATTTTTTCTAAGATTTTGGCAAAGAGAATCAGATTATTGTAGTAGGTGCAGTGGGGAACACCCTGGCTCAGAACAGTAATTGCAGTATTAGGGGTCACCTACCACCTACACACAGATATGTATTTCATTGAGGTTGTGAGGAATTTGGATTCCTTACTATGCTGTATATCAGACAACAGCAAGCAGTTAATAGTCTTTTGTGACTTCAGTATAGATTTTGTAAACGATTGTGATAGAAATAAGTTCTGGCAACCCTATTGAATCCTACAATGTGATCTCTGTGATTGACTTTCCAGTATGGATGGATAAAGACAGTAGGACCCTAATTGATAACTTTTCTTTGGTGAGGCTCAGCATAAGAAAACAGTGATTTACCCAGTAACAAATGCACTGTCTGAATATGATGCACAGTTAATTAGGATAAATAGTATAGTGCCTTATGGGATGGATACTCCTCATTGAAAATCAGTTAGATTAATTAATGCCTCCATGACAAATGTTTTGAGCATAGTTTACTAGAGATAAATTTGGATGAAATTTATAATGAAGCAATGCTAACATAAATGTTAATTTATTACAAAATAAATTCATATAATTACTTGAAAATAGATTTCCACGTAAGGTAGTCAGAATGGACACTAAATGGCCATGTAAACAGCCTCAGATCACTAGAGGAATTAAAGTATCTTTGGAAAGGAAACGGGAAAGGTATGTCTTGCCAAGAAGAAATAGAGATACTTCAGTAGTTGCACACTACAAAACCACTCGAAATCAATAAGAAAGTTTTTGAAAAAAATCAAGTAACATCACATAATGTCAGAAACAACCAGCCAAAGAGCAGGAAAATATCATTACTGAACTGAATGGAATGGCTATAAACGATGAGTCACAGGTAGAAAATATATTTAATAATTATTTTTAAAGATAATAGAATGTATAGGCACAAACTCTATAAGAGAAAAATCTTAGTAGTAAGTTGAAAAAGTAACTGTCTTAAAATTCAATCATATAGATATATTAACAACTTATCGATTTGTAATTAAGAAAATTATACATTATCTCAAATTATTGTAATTAAGAAAATTATACATTATCTCAAACAAGATAAAGCTCTTCAGGTTTTGATGGTGTTCCCAGCAGAGCACTAAAGATTTATTTACCCACAATAAGCTCTGTTTTGGCACATTAATATTGTGTGTCGGACTGGGACTCGAACTCTGGACCTTTGCCTTTCACAGGAAAGTTGTCTACCGACTGAACTAACCAAGGACGACTCACTACCCGTCCTCAGAGCTTTAATTCCTCCTTTATCTCGTCTCCTACCTTCCAAACTTTGCAGAATTTCTCATGCGAAACTTATAAGGCTAACACTCTTGCCCATGACAGCAAAGGTCCCGAGTTCGAGTGTCGGTTTGACACACAGTTTTAATGTGCCAGGAAATTTCATATCAGAACACACTCCACTGAAGATTTAAAATTTCGTTCTGGAAGCCCTGTCTTATCTAAAATATGTAATGCATTACTAACTCAAGGCACTTTTCCAGAGCGACTGAAATATAGCGTTCTCAGACCCAGTTTAAGAAAGATGATGGAAGAAATGTCAATAACTACCGACATATTTCACTGCTGATAGTTTTGACCAAAATTTTTAGGTGACTTATTCTAGAGCAGTATCTCACTGAGCATCAGTAATACCCTCAGTAAATCACAGTTTGGGTTTCAGAAGAGTTGCTCTTTCGAGAGCGCTATTTACATATTCACTCACTTAGTAATTCAACCAATATAGTCTTGAGATGTTAATTTGACTGGGGAGATATCACATATGTGGTTCCCCAAGGCGAATCTTTGGTCCACTATTTTTCCTCATGTATTTAAGCGATTATTCCTATAATATACAACAAGCATAATTAATTCTTTTTTCAGATGCCACTAGTGTTGTAATCATACCAAGTGTGTATACAGAAATGTAATGAATGATAACCGATATTACTAAGAGAATTATCGACTGCTACTCTCAGAATGGTCTCTCCCAGATTTAAGAAGACACAACTGATTCAGATCTGCACATGTAGAGGTACTACACTAATGACAATTGCAACACATATTGAAGGAATAATAAATATGGTGGAAAAATAAAACAAATTAGCTATCCATATTGATGGGAATTTAAATTGGAAAAAACATGTTGTGGAACTCCTAAAACAACGTAATTCAACCAAATTTACATTTAGAATCATTGCGAACCTTTAGCACAGACCATTCAGTAAATTGGCATATTTTTGATATTTTCATTTAGTAATGTCATGTGGAATAATGTTGTGGGGTAACCATGATCAAGAAAGAAATTCTTCATTGCTAAAAAAACTACTGTAAGAATAATATATAGTGCTCACTAATGATCATCTTGTAGTGGCCATAATGCTTTGGCCCATCTGTTTAAGGAGTTGTGCATTCTGACTATTCCTGCATGTTGCATTTGTTGCCTCACAAAGTTTGTTGTAAATAATCCACTGCAGTTCAAAAGGAAAAATGATGTACTTAATACAACACCAGAAGGAAAAATTACATTCTTTACTCCATATTACAGTCGTGTTTGGCACAAAAATGGGTGTACAATGCTGCAACTAACGTTTTTGATAACATAGCCAGGAACAGCAATGTAAAGTTTGTAAACAAACTGAAAAACTTTTTCCTTGGCAACTCCTTCTATCCCACAGAGAATTTCTGTTATTGTAATACTTTCGCATAAAAGGTGGTGGGTAGGAATTGCTAACAGATTTATATTTATTTCTTTCTTCCTTTTTAACCCTACAGTGCACGCACCTGGAAACAGGATGGCAGTACACACAGCTGGTCTCACAGACCCTTGCAGTTTCTATCTTTCTGAATTTGCATTTAGATGTATATTATGGAGGGAAGCGTTATTAAATGAAGTAATATAATTAAAAATCAGTTTAGTAAATATATTTAAGGGATAAATTTAATATTTCGGTCATAAATATTTACACAAATGGAGATATATAAAATTTAGCTGTTATAAAAATAATGCATGTATTCAGTCAGATATTTGGCGATATAGTCTTAGCACACAGTAACAGAATGTTCAAGGCAAATGTATTTCTTGCAGTTCTTACAAATATATCTCGTTTTTCTGTTTTTGCTTCTGCAGTCTGTCCTTGTAAAGTCGCAGTTGATTCCACTGCAAATCTCTCCATTTCTCTCAGTTATCTTCCTTGGCAATATTTTTGATATTACTCTTTGCTGAAGATGATCATGCAGAAGCGCAAAAGAATGCTGCCTCAAAAACTCTTTTCTTCTCATTTGTTCTTTCTGATTTGAGTTGAAAATAATAGCAGCATTTATCGCAGCTGGGTTCATGATGCTATAAAAAACAACCATTGGCCATCTTCTTGTGTTTTAGCTACATTATATGTTGCATTCATTCCGTCTACAACGTCAACTCCACCCTTAGTAAGGTTATAGAAAGTGATAATTTCTGTTTTTTTATCATTCCCTGTATTTTCGTCAATATTTCCATTATGGTGTATCGTCGATGTTAGTAATACCACTCTATTTCGTTTCGGCACTTTTATTGTCGGTTTTTAGTGTTAATAAATTCCCTTGGGACTTGTCTCTTGTTCTTCCTCAGGGTACCAACGATGGTCGTCTTCTTCGTAATCAATGTGTTTGCAAGCTTGTAACTTGTAAAATAATTGTCGCAAGTTTTGTTGCGGCCTGTATTCAGCATTGGTTGGCAAAGTCTCTGAACAAGTTCAGCTGGTCTGTTGTCCTGTCCTGTCTGTAAGGGCCTTCAGGCTGTTGCCCAACATACATCTCCATGTTGAATGTGTAAAACATTCTGGCATCCACTGCTGCAAAAATCTTTACTCCATACTTATTTATCTTATTTGGCATGTAATGTTGGAATCTGCATCTTCCACGGAATGATTCTAGTTTTTCATCAGCTGTCACGTATTCAGCAATTGTATAAGCCTTCTGAAAGTTTGGAACAATTAGACTGAACACCTGTCTTATCGCCGCCATGTGATCTGTTTTCTCCCTTTCCATTCTCGTTTGTTTATCGTCAAATCTGAGGCATTGAAGGAGAAAACGAAATCTGTTTATGCCCATTGTGAGATGAAATATTTCAACTCCTGTGCAATCTGTTCGCCACATATTTTGTAGACTTAGTCGATGGGTACGATTTTTAGCACTTTTCACAGCACCTTTCACACCTGGTGAATGAGCTATGATGTCATGACAACGTGTGTGGGAGTTCTTTGGCCGAGCACGTGAGTTCCATACTGTTCCGTCTTTACCGACAAACACATCACTGTCAGCACCACAATCACTGTCTTCTGATTTATCACTCGACGTTTTCTGTTCGGTGCCGGGATCATTTTTCAACTCTGGGTCCTGGATTTCTTCAAAGTCAATTTCTCAATCTTCAGAATCACCAGCGTCACTTTCAGCCATTACTTCTTCAATCAAGTTCCTAATTCTCTCCTCCTGTTCCTCGTAAGAATAAGTCATGATGCAGTTACAACACTTAGAACACTCTAAAATAAGGTACAAAGCACGAAAAAACCTGTTCTACCACTAAACTAAGCAGATACCGCAAATATGCGTGCGCTTGAATAACCTTGGCGGAGCTAACAATAAACTGTCACCAGTGCACGCGGCTGGCCTGTGAGGCCTTAGACCTCTTTGTTGTGAGCTAACCGGAAGTGCTATTTTTGAAATACGAGGCACACCGTACCAAACGACTCCTATTACACTCACTTAAAGGTACTGAGAAGATAGCTTCTTGGAAACAACTTTCAGACATTGCATTAATGTGGAAATGTTCTTCTTCGTCTGACAGACCACCAGCGTTTACTGACTGGTTAAAAATAACTTAGATGTAGCCATATTTACAAATTACTTAGCGATGTGAAAGTGACATGACTCGTTCCATATCATTACGATTTAACGTGAAAAATGATTCATGGAACATGAAAGTAACTACCTTAGGACATTACTTATTTAGCTTTTCAGAATTCCTTCAACAGCTGTGCTTCTGTGTAGCATTTATTTCTAAATCGATCTACTTTCCAGTCAGATGCTCCATGTGACCAGCAGTTCGTATGCCCATCACACACCTGCAAAATCTGAAGAAATGTGTGAAATATCATACAGTCATTACTGGGATTAGAGCACAACATTACACTGATTCTTCACTCTAATGGTATGATTTTAATGCAAAAGTTTACATCGTCTTCCTCCAACCAATAGAGGGGGAGTAAATGTATTCTGAAGATCATATACTTCAGTGCTTGCATTCCATAATATGGTCAACTGTGAACTCAGCTGAAGATGCTGCACTGTTGTGTTTGTGCGAGTGAGCTCCTTCCTGTTCAGGAAATTATCACTGGTTTGCGACAGAGAAATAGAGGGATGGAGCAGGCAACTTGAGTGTCTTGTCAGGGAAGCATTATGGCGACAAGCCACTCCGCTAAATTAAATTCCCTGTCATAATTAGAACAGAAGCATGGCTTAAATACACTTTACCTTAGCTGATCATGACGTTTCGCTGACAGTATTGGTTGAATTATCTTCCTTTAGTGACGTGATAAATTTAGGGGTCAGTTTACACAAAACCCCGAATTCAGCCATGTCTACTGAATGGTGTGCTCCGAAAGGACTCTGTTCTGTCGTGAGGTCTGTCCATCTTTATAGATCGAGCAAGACTCCGGCAGCCACGTTCTGTGATGAGGCATGGATGACTAGTACCTTGTCATCTACTTTTGCTTTCACCATTTTTCAACTATCTCCCATAGCTGTTCAGGACAGTAGTCAGGGAAAAACCGGCAGTCTTTATGTTTCGTTCACAGGCTCGAGGGCCTAAATATTTATCCTCCGGCAAAGTCGCTTATGTCAGCAGATTTCTCCATTTGTGACATGTACTGCTGCGCGTATACACTAACCTCCATAAGTTTGGAAACACCTAGTAATTATAGACAATGGAAAGGAAATACATTGTAAAAATGCATTTTGTTGTTTTCCAAATGCAAATGTTTATTAAGCTCAAATAATACACAGGAAGATGCAACAATTAAATTTTCGATTCCTCAAAATATCCACCCTTTGTTTTCATCACTGCCTTGCACACTCTCGGCATGCGCTGCGCCAGTTTTGCCAAGGTTTCAGTTAGAATTAATCTCTCCATTCTTGCTACAGGACCTCCCACAATTGTGACTCACTCATGATTTCTCGTTTCGGATCCTCCTGTCTAATTTTACATCTACATCTACATCTACATTTATACTCCGAAAGCCACCCAACGGTGTGTGGCGGAGGTCACTTTACGTGCTACTGTCATTACCTCCCTTTTCTGTTCCAGTCGCGTATGGTTCGCGGGAAGAACGACTGCCGGAAAGCCTCTGTGCGCGCTCGAATCTCTCTAATTTTACATTCGTGATCTCCTCGGGAGGTATAAGTAGGGGGAAGCAATATATTCGATACCTCATCCAGAAACGCACCCTCTCGAAACCTAGCCAGCAAGCTACACCGCGATGCAGAGCGCCTCTCTTGCAGAGTCTGCCACTTGAGTTTATTAAACATCTCCGTAACGCTATCACGCTTACCAAATAACCCTGTGACGAAACGCGCCGCTCTTCTTTGGATCTTCTCTATCTCCTCCGTCAACCCGATCTGGTACGGATCCCACACTGATGAGCAATACTCAAGTATAGGTCGAACGAGTGTTTTGTAAGCCACCTCCTTTGTTGATGGACTACATTTTCTAAGGACTCTCCCAATGAATATCAACCTGGTACCCGCCTTACCAACAATTAATTCTATATGATCATTCGACTTCAAGTCGTTTCGCACGCATACTCCCAGATATTTTACAGAAGTAACTGCTACCAGTGTTTGTTCCGCTATCATATAATCATACAATAAAGGATCCTTCTTTCTATGTATTCGCAATACATTACATTTGTCTATGTTAAGGGTCAGTTGCCACTCCCTGCACCAAGTGCATATCCGCTGCAGATCTTCCTACATTTCGCTACAATTTTCTAATGCTGCAACTTCTTTGTATACTACTGCATCATCCGCGAAAAGCCGCATAGAACTTCCGACACTATCTACTAGGTCATTTATATATATCGTGAAAAGCAATGGTCCCATAACATTCCGCTGTGGCACGCGAGAGGTTACTTTAACGTCTGTAGACGTCTCTCCATTGATAACAACATGCTGTGTTTTGTTTGCTAAGAACTGTTCAATCCAGCCACACAGCTGGTCTGATATTCCGTAGGCTCTTACTTTGTTTATCGGGCGACAGTGCGGAACCATATCGAACGCCTTCCGGAAGTCAAGGAAAATGGCATCTACCTGGCAGCCTGTATCTAATATTTTCTGACTCTCATGAACAAATAAATCGAGATGGGTCTCACACGATCGCTGTTTCCGGAATCCATGTTGATTCCTACAGAGCAGATTCTGGGTTTGCAGAAACGACATGATACGCGAGGAAAAAACATGTTCTAAAATTCTGCAAGAGATCGACGTCAGAGATATAGGTCTATAGTTTTGCGCATCTGCTCGACGACCCATCTTGAAGACTGGGACTACCTGTGCTCTTTTCCAATCATTTGGAACCTTCCGTTCCTCTAGCGACTTGCGGTACACGGCTGTTAGAAGGGAGGCAAGTTCTTACGCGTACTCTGTGTAGAATCGAATTGGTATCCCGTCAGGTTCAGTGGACTTGGTCTGTTGAGTGATTCCAGTTGCTTTTACATTCCTTGGACACTTATTTCGATGTCAGCCATTTTTTCGTTTGTGCGAATTCATCCCATAGCAGCTCGATTGGGTTACAATCAGGGGAGTGGGGTGGCCATTCCATGTTTTTCAATATTTTACGAGCCTCTAGAGTCTTCACATAGTTCTGACACAATCGAGACGTATTGTTCGGGTCGTTGTCTTGCTGCAAGGCAAACGCTTTCCCAATCAGACGCAACCAGATGTCTTAGCATGCCCCTGGAGAATGGCATGATAATACTTTTGGTTCATTTTTCCATCCATTTTCACCAAATCTCTGACTTTATTCCCTCCAAAGGATCCCCATACCATCACAGAACCCCCTCCATGTTTTAAAGTTGGAATTACGCACTGAGGATTCAAGCGTTCATGGGGTAAACGGCGTACAAATTGACGTCGTTTACTTCCAAATAATTAGAACCTGGATTCATCAGTGAATAAGACTCTTTTCCAGTCCCCCGCTGTCCAATGTTGGTGTGACTTAGCTCACTGACGCGTTTTCTTCTTGTTAACAGGGCGCAACAGAGGTTTCGCTGTTGCTACATAACCTCAGAGGTTGTTGTCTGCCAGGCGTCGTCTCACTGTTGACTCACTCAGCGGTGCATCCCTCGTTGCGTTTAGTTCAGCGGTCAATTCACGGGCAGTTTTTAATCTGTTACGTTTACTGGTCGCTACCAAATACTTTTCCTGGCGTTCTGATATTTTCCTGGGTGCTCCTGAGCGAGGACGATCTTCATAGGAGCCTGTCTCTCGATGCCGGTGTATGGTTTGACAATTACGCTGATAGAAATCATCAATTTCTTTGCTATTCGTCGGACACTACTGTCTTCTTGGTGCAAAGTGATTATCATTACCCATGATTCATGAGGGATCTGGCACTTTGGGGCCGTTTTCAATTACTTTCGCGGCGTGTTATACCTTTATGCAAACGCAAGTACAAGTGAACAGAAATGTAAAAAAATGTACGTCTACATAGCCATGCGGTCTACTCGCGCCTCCTGACATATTTAGTACAAGAGCACGGACAGGTAACGTCGGTTTACCTAAAACGGAGCAATTCTAGTATGTACCAATATGTATGTACAGGGTGTTTCAAAAATGACCGGTATATTTGAAACGGCAAAAAAACCTAAACGAGCAGCGATAGAAATACACCGTTTGTTGCAATATGCTTGGGACAACAGTACATTTTCAGGCAGACAAACTTTCGAAATTACAGTAGTTACAATTTTCAACAACAGATGGCGCTGCGGTCTGGGAAACTCTATAGTACGATATTTTCCACATATCCACCATGCGTAGCAATAATATGGCGTAGTCTCTGAATGAAATTACCCGAAACCTTTGACAACGTGTCTGGCGGAATGGCTTCACATGCAGATGAGATGTACTGCTTCAGCTATTCAATTGTTTCTGGATTCTGACGGTACACCTGGTCTTTCAAGTGTCCCCACAGAAAGAAGTCACAGGGGTTCATGTCTGGCGAATAGGGAGGCCAATCCACGCCTCCTCCTGTATGTTTCGGATAGCCCAAAGCAATCACACGATCATCGAAATATTCATTCAGGAAATTAAAGACGTCGGCCGTGCGATGTGGCCGGGCACCATCTTGCATAAACCACGAGGTGTTCGCAGTGTCGTCTAAGGCAGTTTGTACCGCCACAAATTCACGAAGAATGTCCAGATAGCGTGATGCAGTAATTTGCATGGGGCTTTTCGGTTCCCCATATGCGCCAGTTCTGTTTATTGACGAAGCCGTCCAGGTAAAAATAAGCTTCGTCAGTAAACCAAATGCTGCCCACATGCATATCGCCGTCATCAATCCTGTGCACTATATCGTTAGCGAATGTCTCTCGTGCAGCAATGGTAGCGGCGCTGAGGGGTTGCCGCGTTTGAATTTTGTATGGATAGAGGTGTAAACTCTGGCACATGAGACGATACGTGGACGTTGGCGTCATTTGGACCGCAGCTGCAACACGGCGAACGGAAACCCGAGGCCGCTGTTGGATCACCTGCTGCACTAGCTGCGCGTTGCCCTCTGTGGTTGCCGTACGCGGTCGCCCTACTTTTCCAGCACGTTCATCCGTCACGTTCCCAGTCCGTTGAAATTTTTCAAACAGATCCTTTATTGTATCGCTTTTCGGTCCTTTGGTTACATTAAACCTCCGTTGAAAACTTCGTCTTGTTGCAACAACACTGTGTTCTAGGCGGTGGAATTCCAACACCAGAATAATCCTCTGTTCTAAGGAATAAACCATGTTGTCCACAGCACACTTACACGTTGTGAACAGCACACGCTTACAGCAGAAAGACGACGTACAGAATGGCGCACCCACAGACTGCATTGTCGTCTATATCGTTCACATCACTTGCAGCGCAATCTGTTGTTGAAAATTGTAACTACTGTAATTTCGAAAGTTTGTCCACCTGAAAATGTACTGTTGTCCCAATCATATTGCAACAAACGGTGTATTTCTATCGCTGCTCGTTTAGTTTTTATTGCCGTTTCAAATATACCGGTCATTTTTGAAACCCCCTGTATATGTACAATAATTAAGTGTACAACACGATAAGTGTCATTATTAACCGTTATTTGAGCTTGCTATTCCGTATTCTAACCAATAAATTGCATAGATCACTTCCATCTTGCTCCGTTGTAATACTCATCATAGTGTTTCGAAACTTATGGAGGGCAGTGTATAACCATAACATCATCAGGCAGCGTTCTTTTTTATGGTGGGCAGTGGTCGTAGTGATCTGGATCAGCAGTGTGTATGACATACTACAGTCAGTCACTCATTATGTATCTACATTTGGATGTTCTTTGGCAAAAAGCAGGTTGCATTCTTCTTGGTTAGCGGTATGAGCATATATAGGTCGCTGCGGATGCTGTATCAGCAACACAGCGAGAAGCAACCTCATATGGAGAGAGGTGAGAACACACAATTGTCATACATGAGCGTTTCGTTGGTCTCCGTGTTATGGTGTAGAAAGGCATATTTTTACATGGGCATACTGACCTTAAGATCCTTGAACACGGTACACTCGTCCGTCAACCTTAATGGGACGCTGTACTCCTTCCCTGTGTGCGTATTTTAAGAGGTGCTTTAAGTCCATTTTTGTGGATAATAGTGACCCACCGTATGCAACAGCGCAGATGGAGAAGCTCTTGGAAATTGAGGATATACGGCGAATGGATATCCTGCCCGTTACCCCGACTTAAGTGCGATTGAGAACGGGTGGGATACGTTGAGGAGCCGTAGATCAGCACGACCACGTGCACCAATTACCACCCAACAGTTGCCTGCCTCGCTGATGGGGAAATGCTACGGCTTACCGCAGTAACTTACCAACCTTGTGGCTAGCATGGGAGCGCTCACTCACTGTATAAGAATCACTTTCCGCCTTTTTTAATGTCCAGGGGACGATCATGGATCGTGTAGACTTCAGTCTAAATATTTTTTTCAGTAAATATGTCATTTCTGTTTGTGTAATTCTTTTAGTTATCAGCTCTGCTGTACTGTAGCAGTTGTGTCTACGTATTGCCCAAGTTTCATTGAACTATGTTAATTCGCAGTGACACATCATGTGAAAGTTACTATCGCCCTTACGTTTTGCACGCCAGTGTATATTCTCTGTAATACTGTGGAATAACATTTGTCTAAAAACCACGTAACAGATTAAAACAGTTCGCCGACCGCGATTCGAATCTGAGACCTTTCCCTGTTGCAGCAGTTGCTCTACCAACTGATCTACCCGAGCTCAATTCACATACAGTCGTCACACGTGCATTTCGCCAGTTCCTTATCTCCCACCTTACAAACTTCACAGAAGCTCTCCTGTGAAACTTGGGGACCAACAGTTCTGGACGGAAGGTAATTGCGAAGACATGGTTTAGTCACAGCCTGGAGGATGTTTCCAAAATGAACTTTTCACTCTGCAGTGGAGTGTGCAGTGATATGAAACTTCCGTATTGTTTTTAGAACGAATTTTCTTTCCGCAGAGGAGTGTCTATTTCACTGGTCTGTTGACAAATGCTGTTCTTTGTTATCAGTCGATGCAGGATTTTCGCCGTTTATTGATCCATTGCCATTCTGGTATCAATATCTTTTTCTTAGGTGCCAAAGCCGGATACAATAACCCTAAATGTTTAAAATTAAGTGTATTTTAAAAATTAATGGGGATCGGCTACAACCTTACTTAAACTTTATAGTAACTAAAAAATGAGCCTGCGAGGGACATTGTCTACTGTTCAAACATGTGAACGCAGTGGTGGCTAGAGTAAGAGAGCATAAACTTTGTTACATCTAAAGCCACTACTTATACCTGTCTTAAGTCAAGTGTATACTGCTGCTGCTGATGTTTCTCCTACAATTTTAGCCCCCTCACACTTAATTTTATCACTAAACTGACGTTTCTGTAATCCCTAATGGTGTGTCCTGTCAACTGATTCCATCCTTCAGTGAAATTATGCCGCAAATTTCGTTTCTCCTCAGTTTGATGCAGTAACCCTCCATTAGTTATCTGATCTGCATCTATAATCTTCATCATTCTTTAACATTTTATTTTAAAAGTTTCTATTCTCTTCGTGTCTCCACTGATTACTGTTCGTATTGCACTTTCATACAGGGCTACTCTCCAAATACCTTCACAAAATACTTAATAACACTTAAACTGATGATAATTTATGCTAACAAATTCGTCTTGTTTCAGAAACGCTTTGCTTGCGATTTGGTAGTCTGCATATTATATCCTCTCTGGTCGTTATGAGTTATTTTGCTGTGCAAGTAGCAAAACTCATGTACTACTTCAGATGTTACATTTCCTAATCGAAACCCGTCTACATCGCCTGATTTAAGGAGACCTGTATGTCATTGCATATTTTACTAATATTTGGGAATACAATAACACAAAATCTTTAAGAGATATTGAAATGAAACTATGTCTAAGTAATTAGTATACCTTGACCTCTACAAGACAAATATTTAAATACTATGGAATTCATAATGGAGTGAAAATTGATTTTTATCTTACATACTGATTTATGTGCAATTTTTGTTGTTTATGCAGTGTACTTCCACTCTATTCAAAATAAAAGCTCGAAACAAATTTTATGTCTTTGGTTATTAACTTCTTAAAAAGCATAAAGCAGGAATTTTTGCCAATTTCTTGTTCTGTGTATTAAAAAAATTTCTTAGAAGACAATTTCTTTTCTTACTAATTTAAGAACATATGAAGAGCTGCAGCTTACAATATTTAACACACTGTTGAATTATCTGGTTTACTTTCTGGGCAATATCAAATTAATATTAACACAAAATTCTGTTTTTGTGGGTTTAACAATCGATGTCATAATGTTCCCTAAGTATGCAAAAAAGGTGATTATAGGAAACTGAAGCTAAAGATTTACACGCCATTTTCTTCTCAATGATAAATGTCACAACATTCCAGCTCCATATTCTTGTTGACTGTGAGTGTCATTTTCAGCTTCTCTAGTTTTCTTTCTTTTCTTGTTGTTCTGGCCTCCTTTGTCATGACTTGAGAAGCTTCTTCAGCTTCAGTGACATTTTGCCTGTCAATTCGCAGAAGCCCATTTCTCAAGTAGTTCCCAGTTTTGGTGCCTAGTCTGCTTGTTAATCCCTCATTAAAACATGTGTCATGTCTGATAGCAAAGCGGTTTAGGCAAGTGTTACCAAATGCAACTATTGAAACTTTCATTTGAATTTTGCGTTTGGCCATGTAAACGTTTTTCCAGATGCTTAGAATGTGAAAAATGTCTATCATATTGGCTTCAGTTTTACCATAACAGTTTGTTGCATAGGCCTGCATGTAAGTGTTTATGTCCATTTGCTTAAAATCTACTGTGCTTGCACACACCACATCCGGTTTAAAAAAGGTATTTAAACACGGCCGGCCGAAGTGGCCGTGTGGTTAAAGGCGCTGCAGTCTGGAACCGCAAGACCACTACGGTCGCAGGTTCGAATCCTGCCTCGGGCATGGATGTTTGTGATGTCCTTAGGTTAGTTCGGTTTAACTAGTTCTAAGTTCTAGGGGACTAATGACCTCAGCAGTTGAGTCCCATAGTGCTCAGAGCCATTTGAACCATTTTTTATTTAAACAGGAAAATAATGAGACAATATACATGAAGTGCATACTTTTAGAATCAGAAAAAACCACGTAATTTTCTTAAATAAAGAAGCAAATTTCAATGTCATGGGCTCTCATTTCGTCCAGGTCTCCTTAATTCGACTACAATCCATTACTCTTGCTTTACTTTTGCTGAATTAAATGTTATATCCATTCCTTTCAACTGCTCTTTGAAGCCCTTTGCTGGCTGCTTAATACACATTCACTATTAAACAATACATTGTCTTACAGTTCAATGGTGCCCCCACAAGTCGGGTACAATGATAAAAGGGTAGTGGTGACTTAATAAATGACAAAATGCTTATGATAAATCTAATACTGTAAAGGCGCCAGTGAATTCATTTCCTTGTATCACGTCGATAGACCTGCAGCGCTCTTCGTCGCCACGAAACTCCTTGTTTTCAATTGAAACTCTCCCGCGTGATTTTTCTGCTTGTGGTTCCCTTTACGCTCACGCGATGTCGTGGCGATCTGTACAGCTTCCATGGGCTGCCGCTAGGTGAACGCACGATGCATTTTTTGCCACTTGCTCGGCTACATCAAGATATTGACTTAGGAACAGGAGATGCGCCACTACTCGAAGAAAGTTACTTTCTCGTATATTGCCTATGCATTATGCTATCAGCTGTCACGTCAAAAAATTCCTTATCACACTTACATATCAGAAGAGTTAGTTCTTAGAAAGATCTGTAATTAATTTTGTGCCTAGAATCGGCGTGTGAGAAAGCATTATTTTTTCTCCGCAACGCGAACTGCTTGTGATCGTAGGCGGAACAGTGCACTGCACATATCAACTGTACTCTGTATAAATAAAGAGTACCACTGTTTATGGGAGATTTTCCTCAGTTACAGAACAAATGCCGAAACTAGAAATCCCCTCCAAAACATTCCCATTCGAGCAATCCTCTGCCTAACTAGCAATTCATCTGCTAGATTAGATTAAATTAGATTAGATGTATTTTTCTTTCGAATACGTCTATGGTGAGGACACTTTCCATTATGTAGAACATGTCAGAAAAACAAGAATACACTAGGAATATTTGCAAAGAAAAATATGCTATAACTTCAACACATCCGTGGTTAAATGGCCCTCATGAATGCGAAATAAGAAAAATAATCTCAAATATATTTTTCCTTTAAAAGATAATAGCAAACATGTCGCAAAACATGTAAATATTCAGTCAGTGACGTGTATAATGTTTTAGGCTATTTTAGTCATAATTCATCAAATACATAAATAATTTTATGACTCTTATTTACAATGATCTTATTAATGCACTGATTTTTATGGAAATCAGATTGTATTAACAGTTGCATTCTTTGATATTATTAGTAACATACACCATCAGTTGCTAGTACTAAGAAATTCATCAGTGAAGTACAAGGAGTTTACCACCTATAAATCCTTTAGGCTCGTCTTAAACTAATATTTATTTGTAGCTGAATATTTGTAGATGCTGTCAAGTTACTGAAAATGTGTATTCTGAATAATGGACATCTTTCTGGACCAATGTAAGTGTCTGTAAGTCTTTGGGAGAATTACTCATATTTCGACTACTGGCTCCATGGATTAAGCTTTTGGTTTGAAAAAGAGATACGTTTTTATACATTGCAGTGCAGTAGTTAGTATCCCTAGTTCCCTAAGGATGTCTCTGCAGGACGTTCTTGAGTTCACAGTGTAAATAATTCTTGTTATACGTTTTTGGACCCAGAAAACTATAACTTGGCTTGATTAGTTAACCCAAAAAATAACTTTTAATACTATAGAATGAAATTAAGCACACTATGCTAGCTTCTTTAGTTTTATATCACCTATGTGTGACAAAATTTGCATTACACATAGAAATTTGTTTAGGCGCTTCAGCAGTTCTGTGATATGCTCCTCTCAGTTGAATTTTTAAAACTGTCAACTACTATCTGTCTGTCATCATTCTGGATGGATACCTCTTAAGCGTTGTATACTGCATATGGCGTGAGTTTTCTTTTTTTACTGTCAAATAACTATTTATTTATTATTTATTATTCTATACTGCATATGGTGTGTTTCCTCATGGTTAGTGAGAAATAATTATTTATATATTGTTTATTAATTTCCTTGAGCATTCCAGTAATCGATCTTTGTAAGTCAATACTTTATTTGTTGTTTATTGGAATGTATGTGTCATGTACCAGAAAACGAACCTGGCATCTGATACTGTACAGAGAAGAGGTCATTGATTCACTCATGAAAAAACCAAGGACCTTAAGATGGAACATTGTGGGAAGGCAATTGGTACTGTACAGAGAAAAAGTCATTGATACACCCATGAAAAAACCAAGGAC
This sequence comes from Schistocerca nitens, assembly GCF_023898315.1. NCBI lineage: Eukaryota > Metazoa > Arthropoda > Insecta > Orthoptera > Acrididae > Schistocerca > Schistocerca nitens. Next base: position 416,116,115 of record NC_064619.1, on the reverse strand, counting down.
CTTAAGATGGAACATTGTGGGAAACCACATGTGATTAGTTCCCACGTGGATGACCCCTGACAGCTTAACACCCAACCGTTTCACAATGCCGTCCTTTGTTACCTGCAAGAGAACTTTGGCAGTTAGGCGACTAGCGCTAGTTTTGGTGTTCTCATAAAGATAAGTCATTTTGGATTATAAAACATTTAGTTTAGTACTGATTATGTGGTAAATAGGTGTATTAGTGTGCTTTCTAAGCGTACCATTAAATATTTAATTTTTCTTTACGTAATATAGCAGAAAAGGCGAAAAAATCGTACAGCCGGGTTACAGTCGTATTTTCTGTTTGCGTCTTGCCACAGCAAATCTATAGAATTTCGTTTAATTTTTCTTTGCTCTCTCCAGCAATTTAACTGTAGCGTGCCTCTTCATTATTTAACTCACATTTCTGGAACGTAGCGTAAAGTTTAAATTGGTGTTTCGGAAACTTTGCACTAATGAGTTTGTTTACATACAGTTGAGCATAGGCCAAATTTGTGCAATCATATTTTCGTGTTTATCTGTAATTTAACTGACTTATTCTTAATAAACTATTACGTTTATCATAAGTGAAAAGTGCTTGACTTGCCATAGAACTGATAGGTCGGGGCTTTGGTGTGACGGGTAGTGTAGTTTTTTCCATGTGGGTGACTGTAGTGGCTTAGGAATATGGGAAGTAAATGAGACTCTGTGGTTTTGTAGGATATGTAGTAGAGATAGGAAGATACTAGAACAGGAAACACGAACAGGAAATTGCCGCCTTTCAGGCTGAGTTAGACAAGGCCAGGGGAGAACTTGACAGGTTAAGAAGGGAGAAGGGTAAAGAGAGGTGGGAAGTGGCAATAGGTGACAGGAGGAACAGTCTAGAACTTTGTCTGACAACTTCATGGTGAATGTGAAATATAGATTTGATCTGTTGCTTCAATCAGAAGTTGGTGAACCTCGAGCAGTTGCAGGTGTAGACAGGGCACAACAAAATTTCAGCAGCAAATTGAAAAGTAAGAATGTAGGGAAATCAGTAAAGAGAAAGAAAGTGTTGTTGTTAGGTAGTTCCGTGGAAGAGGTGTTCGCTCAACTTTTGCAGGATGAAGTAGGATCAGAATACCAGGTAACCAATTTTTTAAAACCTAGTGCTGGTCTGGAGCAGGTGGCAGAGGATTTAGGATCACTCTGCAAAGATTTCGCTAAAGAAGACACCATGGTTATAGTGGATGGGCCAGGTAATAATACTGACAGAGATCCTGGGTACATTATAGAGTGTGACCTAGCAAAAATTGCATCAGCGTCGAGGCATAATAGTGTTTAGTTTGTATCTATTAATGTCCTTCATGAGTGACCTCATTTGAACTCTTCTGTCAAGAGAGTTACTTTGGAGTTGGAAAGGCTGCTTATGTTGGGTGCAGGGTCACACATTGGTGTGGTTCCTGTTGATTCTCTCAATAGGTGGGATTATACTAGGCATAGCCTTCACCTCAACAGGAAAGTGAAGGGTAAACTGGCTGGGAAAATAGCAAGAAAGTTAAAGGGGGGAGGCATTGTCATGAGTTATAGGGTTCCAAAATGACCCATTTTTAGGATAGGGATGACAGAAGGAAACCAAGTTTTAAGAGACGTTAGGACTGAGGCAAACCTTCAGTTTGAGAAAGAAACCAAAAAACATAATTCTAGCTTAATACATGAACAAAAACAGCTATTGGTTGAGAATTTTCAACAATCGTCAGAAATTTCAACTCTACCCAATTTTAACTCAGTCAATGTGAAATATCAGCTTTCTTTATTCAATGAAAATATTTGAGGACTGAGAAATAAAATTGATGAATTAATTATCTGCATAACTGAATTAGAATCCTCAAACCCAGTTGACATAATCTGCCTCTCTGAACATCATGTGACCACTGGTATAAAACTTTGCCACATTCATCAAGAGCTGTTATAAATTTAAGAACATAGACATTCATAAATTCTGCCTAGAACAGCATATGGAAGCATGTGTAGCAGACCTAGAACTTCACAAAAAAACTTCATAATATTAAGTGTATATCGAGCACCTGCATGTAACTTCTGTTAAATGTTATTACTGAACAGGATATAAAATCTGTTAAATCTGAGCTCAAGAGTGTAATCAATAAGCCAAAAATTGATTATTTTAGGACACTGCGCAGAGACATTCACTGGAGTCATGTTTCCAGCGCTCATGGCATGAATGAAAAATATACCACTTTTGCTAATAAAGTGCTTACTTTATTTGAACACTGTTTTCCCCCAAAACTAACCAAGGTTAGAGCAAAGTCTACAAAGGAGCAATGGGTTACTCAAGGGATAGAGGTATCTTGTAAAACAAAAATAATACTGTATCTGTCAATCCAAAACAGTTCTGATGTTGATGCTATAGCACAGTACAAGAAATACTGCAAAATATTAAAGGTTGTAATATGGACATCAAAGCAAATATATTATAAGGAAAAGATAACAGAATAAAGACAATATGGGATATAATGAAGGAGGAGACCAGTAGAACCAGACATGAAGAGAGACAAATAGCATTAAGAGTAAATGATACATTAGTGACAGATGTGTATAGTGTTGCAAAACTTTTTAAAAAACGTTTTACAACTGTTACTGAAAAGATGGGGTTGTCAGGTTCTGTAGATGCTGTTATGGAATATCTTAGTCCAGACGTTTCAAGTAACTTCCATAATATGAATTTGACCCTCACTACCCCAGCAGAAGTAATGTCCATCATAAAATCTTTAAAATCAAAAACATCTAGTGGGTATGATGAAAAATCAACAAAGTTAATTGAAGAATGTGATTCTGAGTTAAGTAACATATTAAACTGCCTGTGTAACTAATCGTTTATCAATGGAATATTTCCAGAATGGTTGAAACATGCTGAAGTTAAGCGACTGTTTAAGAAGGGAGATGAAGAAATAGCATCAAATTTCCATTCAATTTCACTTTTGCCAGCATACTCAAAATTTTTAGAAAATTTAATGTACAATCGGCTTTATAACTATCTTATCACAAATAACATATTGTCAAAGTCGCAGCTCGGATTTCTAAAGGGTTCTGATATTGTGAAGGCTATCTACACTTACAGTGAAAAAGAACTTAATTCATTAGACAAAAAATTCCAGGCAACTTGTATATTTTGTGATCTGTCAAAGGCATTTGATGTGTAAATCACAATATCCTTTTAAGTAAATTAGAAATTTATGGTGTAACAGGAAATGCTGCAAAATGGTTCATATCTTATGTCTCTGGCACGAAAGAGGGATGTATTAAGCTATCAGGCGTCGTCCAACTAGGAACTAATTACATGTGGGGTCCCACAAGGTTCCATCTTAGGGCCCTTACTTTTTCTTGCGTATACCAATGACCTTCGATCAGTAACATTACCAGATGCCAAGTTTGTTTTGTTTGCCAATGGTACAAACATTGTAATAAATAGCATATCAAGTGTAGTGTTAGAAAGATCAGCTAATAAAATATTTGTGGACATTAATCACTGGTTCCTTGCCAATTCTTTGTCACTAAACTTTGAATAAACACACTACATGCAGTTCAGAACTTGTAAGGGGTGTCCCACAAGTATATGCTTAACATACAAAGACAGGCAGATAGAAGAAGTGGGCACTGTTAAATTCTTGGGATTACAGCTTGATAATAAATTCAACTGGGAGGAGCACACCACGGAACTTCTGGAGCTTCTTAACAAATCTCTATTTGCAATGCAAATTGTGTCAGACATAAGGTATATAAAAATGAAGAAGCTGGCATACTTTGCTTACTTTCATTCCATAATGTTATATGGGATAATTTTTTGGTGTAATTCATCAAGCCAAGCTAAAGTTTTCCTGCCACAAAAACTGCAATAAGAGTTATATCTGGTGTGAACTCAAGAACATCCTGCAGAAGCCTGTTTACAGAACTAGGCATACCAACTACTGCTTCCCAATATATTTAGTCCTTAATGAAATTTGTCTTTAAAAATATATCACTTTTTCAAACCAACAACTCAATTCATGAAATCAATACCAGAAATAAGATTAATTTTCACAATTATTTAAAGTCACTTACTCTTGTACAAGAAGGTGTACATTATTCAGGAACACACAGTTTCAATAATTTGCTAGCAGCCATAAAAAGCTTAACAATCAATGAAATTCAGTTTAAGAGAAGCCGTAAGGATTTATTGGTGGCCAATTCCTATTACTCTCTTTATGAATTTCTCAGTAGAACCAACTGATTTGGCACCATTTCAGTGCAGTAATGTGTTCATTGTAAATAAGTGCATGTGTGTATGTGTGTGTGTGTGTGTGTGTGTGTGTGTGTGTGTGTGTGTGTGTGTGTGTGTGTGAGTGTGTGTGTGTGTGTGTAAATACAATCTAACTTCTGTACCATTTCAGCGCAGTAATGTGTCCATTTTAAATAAGTACTATAGTAGTTCTATTATATGTTTATTACATTACAAAAAAAATGTAGAATAATTATTTCATACAGAGTGAATTAAAAATGATGATCATTCCACTTGAGACCTGTGGAAGGTACATTAGCTTATTTGTTTCAGTTATTAATATTTCCCATGTATTATTGTTTTTCTGACATTTTCTACATTGTGGAGGACCTCCTCACTATGGATCAATTGGAATGATAGTAAATCTAAGCCAGTCTAATCTAGGATTCGAACTATTGTACAGTATTTTCTGTTGTACAATAATATTCTGATTTACTTAAAAAGATACTTTGATTCACTCAGTCAGATGCAGCTGGCAGCTAACAAAATGTACCAGTATCCTGTAATTATTTGTCTGATGAATTAATTACATTCTAACTTTAAATGTAAGTAGTATTCACAATATCAGAACACTTTAGAAATCCAAACTGTGACTTTGGCAATATGTTATCTGTTGTCAGACAGTTAAGAAGCGGATTTCATGTACCATTTCTAAATATTCCAGAATGATGTCAAAAGTGAAATAGGATGGAAATTTGATTTCATTTCTTTATCTCCTTTCCTAAACAACAGCTTATCTTTAGCATATTTCAACTGCTCAAGAAATGTCTGGAGATAAATGACCGTTTGCAAAAATAACTTAATATGTTACTATTCTCTGTTGTACATTCTTTAATTAACGTTACTATACGAGGGCAGTTCAATAAGTAATGCAACACTTTTTTTTCTGAAACAGGGGTTGTTTTATTCAGCATTGAAATACACCAGGTTATTCCCCAATCTTTTAGCTACACAACACTATTTTTCAACGTAATCTCCATTCAATGCTACAGCCTTACGCCACCTTGAAATGAGGGCCTGTATGCCTGCACGGTACCATTCCACTGGTCGATGTCGGAGCCAACGTCGTACTGCATCAATAACTTCTTCATCATCCGCGTAGTGCGTCCCACGGATTGCGTCCTTCATTGGGCCAAACATATGGAAATCCGACGGTGCGAGATCGGGGCTGTAGGGTGTATGAGGAAGAACAGTCCACTGAAGTTTTGTGAGCTCCTCTCGGGTGCGAAGACTTGTGTGAGGTCTTGTGTTGTCATGAAGAAGGAGAAGTTCGTTCTGATTTTTGTGCCTACGAACACGCTGAAGTCGTTTATTCAATTTCTGAAGAGTAGCACAATACACTTCAGAGTTGATCGTTTGACCATGGGGAAGGACATCGAACAGAATAACCCCTTCAGCGTCCCAGAAGACTGTAACCATGACTTTACCGGCTGAGGGTATGGCTTTAAACTTTTTCTTGATAGGGGAGTGGGTGTGGCGCCACTCCATTGATTGCCGTTTTGTTTCAGGTTCGAAGTGATGAACCCATGTTTCATCGCCTGTAACAATCTTTGACAAGAAATTGTCACCCTCAGCCACATGACGAGCAAGCAATTCCGCACAGATGGTTCTCCTTTGCTCTTTATGGTGTTTGGTTAGACAACGAGGGACCCAGCGGGAACAAACCTTTGAATATCCCAACTGGTGAACAATTGTGACAGCACTACCAACAGAGATGTCAAGTTGAGCACTGAGTTGTTTGATGGTGATCCGTCGATCATCTCGAACGAGTGTGTTCGCACGCTCCGCCATTGCAGAAGTCACAGCTGTGCACGGCCGGCCCGCACGCGGAAGATCAGACAGTCTTGCTTGACCTTGCGGCGATGATGACACACGCTTTGCCCAACGACTCACCGTGCTTTTGTACACTGCCAGATCACCGTAGACATTCTGCAAGCGCCTATGAATATCTGAGATGCCCTGGTTTTCCGCCAAAAGAAACTCGATCACTGCCCGTTGTTTGCAACGCACATCCGTTACAGACGCCATTTTAACAGCTCCGTACAGCGCTGCCACCTGTCGGAAGTCAATGAAACTATACGAGACGAAGCGGGAATGTTTGAAAATATTCCACAAGAAATTTCCGGTTTTTTCAACCAAAATTGGCCGAGAAAAAAAAATGTGTTGCATTACTTATTGAACTGCCCTCGTATTTTTCAATAATCACTTGAATTTTTTGATTTTAAAAATTTTATGCTGGACATTATTTACATTGATGTAATGAGGGTTATATTCATATTACTGAAGTTATTTGTAATGGATGATTTGAGATATTCTGTGGCAGCATCTACTTAATATTACAACCACATCTTTTCAGTAATAGTTATGAAATACTTCTCGAAATGTTTTATGGTATGGTACACAGCTTTTACCAGTGTATCACTTACACTTAATGCTATATGCACCTCTGCATGTCTGGTTCTACCAATCTCCTCCCTTAATATATCCCATATTGCCTTTGTTTTATCTGATGTATTAATGTTTTCTTATATTGCATTTGCTTTCATATCCTGTTACTGCATTTAATATCTTGCAGTATGTCTTGTAGTGAGCTTTAACATTTAAATCAGAGCTGTTCCTGACTGGTGAATAAGTTTTTTTGTTTTAGTAGATACATTTATTTATTGAGTAATCCATGCACCTTTTATAGACTTAGGTCTGATCTTGGTTAGTTTTTGGGGCAAAACTGTAATACAAATAAGGTAAAGACAATAATAAAGGATGTGTATTTCTAATTCATGCAGTGGGCACTGTATACATCATTCCAATGATTGTTTGACGAATGTCCTAAATCGATTTTTGGCTTACTTCCTACTCTCCTGAAATCAGATTTTATATCCTGTGGAGTATTAATAGTTAACAAAAGAAACTGAGGCCATTGATAGTTCATTTTTGAAGTACAATTTTGTTCATTAAACCTTTCTATAACGATACCATTAGTCACTGTTTGTGAGCAATTACCTGCTCTAGATGGGAAGGTTACAGTTTGAATTAAGTTGAATGATAGTGCTACTGTCTGTAATACATTTATATTACTGGCACTTTTACTTGGGAAACTTTTGCTTAGCTTAATAATTATACAAAAAGAAATCTTATATGACATTTGATTTTGATATCATCTGTGTCCAAAAACATTCACAGTGAAAATGAATATATGTGTAGGCGCTTCAGTTACACTATATTGTACGCCCCTCATTTCAATTTTTTATCAAATTTTAATTCCATGAAATTAACAAAGTCCGTCTCTGCTATCTGTTTTCTGGTTATTTTAGGCATCTATTTGGGTGGAGGCAGGGGGTGGGGAAGCCTCTTACAAGCTGTGAACTACATGTAGAGCCTTTAATGACAAAGACTTATCTATGAACAATTTATTAATGTCCACGGAAATTATCGTAGCTAATCTTTCTAGAACTGTACTTCGTATGCGTCTTGATTGCAATATATCATCTGAAAGCAGAACAGATTTGGAATCTGTTAATGTTACTGAGGAAAGGTCAAATATATATATACATCAGAAAAAATAACGACTATGAGATGGAGCCTTGTGGGACACCATATGTAATCAGTTTCCATTTGTCCTTTTGGGCAATGACTGTTAGCTTATTACAGACCTTGTCCCATTTACTGTAAATTCCCTGACAGTTCTCTCAAACGGCTCTGTCTATGAAAAGCACTGCCAAATATAATACAACCTTGAAGGTAACCACATTTTTGCATCTTTTCAAAATACAGCACATAACTTAAAAGTATTGTCTGTTTTACATGAAAAATCATTTAATGAGGCAATCACATAATGTTGTTACAGTCTCTAAAACATTCAGCAAAGGATAATAGTGTATTTTTAAACGTCATTTACATTATGACATGTGTATGCTGTACAGATTCGAGTGACACTACATTGCTAAATAACATCTTTGAAATGCATAGGTCTAGCCTCGAAATTCGTGTTTGTCCTAGACTTTTCCTGATAATGATCCTGACACTGAGTTATAAGAATGCTCTGTCAATGTGACAAAATAGTGTGGTACAAACTGTATATTGAACTTTTATCTCTAGATAACTTGCAAGATTGCTCTATTAGTAGACATGACAAAACATTTGGGTGTGTTTTGCTGTAGTAGTTAACACAGGGCCCTCTGTATTGAAAGATGCTAAAATGAATGATTACCTTGATAGTTATTCTTGACAGTGAAAGCCATACTCGCAAATGTCGTTTCTGTCCAAACAAATATTGAGTTGGAATGAAGCTCAGCCTGAATATTTCACAATGAGTTCGGGAAGAATAATCATTTATCTGTGATTCCCAACGGTGGCGACAAAGAAAATTCACAATGAGTTCGCAAAGAATAGTGATTTATCTGTGATTCCCAACGATGGCGATACAGCGAAGCTTTAGGTGCGTTTCAGATAAACTGTACACAAAATATACAAGAATCTATATATACAGCTGTAACATAAGAACCTGAGACAACATTTCAGAGGTTGATCAGAGATATTTACTGGGAATTTTCGCTTCAAGGACCCTTCGGTTGCGGTTGCTCAGCACAGAGTAATTGAATTTTTTTTTTTTATTTCTGGCCCTCATTTACCCTTGCATCTGTACTGTACTGAAGACATCTGCACAACACCGTAAATACCGACTGTATGGGCTCTGTGTCTATGTTTTATACAGACTTGTTCCTTTCACTAACGGCACTTGCTGTTAGCAAAAGCTATCCCTATTTTATTTCTCGTCTACAAGTTTGCTATCAGTACTGCTCACATCTGTCTCGGTTTTCTCTTTGATCCATGACGCTCGTAGTTGTACGTTAGCCATGATACACAGTAATACGGATAGGTTAAGTGACGAAGAGTTGCAAAAGTTGCAGATGCGAAAATACCGTGGCATGAGTGTTGTCGCTATGGGAACAGCTCACCGTAGCGTCTTTGTGCAGCTCTTGCACTGCATTTACTAAACTCATATTCGATGTCCATACCAGCCAACTCATCGTCTGTAAATCTATACATACTCCTCTGTAACACCTCTTCACGCATACCCTAAACTGCCGGAAAAACAAACACGAGAGGAATGGAGCAGTACTGAGTACAAGCTTGACGACGAAAACTAGAGCGGGCATTACTGGTGTCAACAGCAGGCAGAACGTGAATACATGGAGTAAACACACAGCGTATACCGTCGACGTCTGCATTTTCGTAGTCAGATTTTCAGTCACTACGTTTACATGTGAAGCATCTTCCGAAAGACGAAAAACTAATTTCGGAAACCACTTTTCGCTGTTGTGTTTACATGTTAATGTCTGAAGTAGGTTTGCTAGAACAGTTAAATATAGCGTCTGTAAAACAGCTGTTCCAGTTTCTGAATTAGTTAACACAATCGGTATTTCTAGCCACTTAAATATTAGCGGTTGACAGTTTCATGCTCAGTCTAATACTTCTGCCTTTCATTCAGCGCGAAGTAAGTCATTCCGCCAACATCAGTCGAATATTTTGAAACCAACATGACGATTCAGGCACGTTTCGAAACCGTTGTGCGTTTACATGGGAGCGACACTCTATTGTGAAAATGGAAAACCGGTAGCTAGGAACGGTTCTCCAGAGTCGATTTTGGAGTGTTTACATGACCAGGTAGAAACGGTATTGTAAATCGGTGCGCGAAATCCGGTTGTTGAAGCACCATGTAAACATAGTGAATGTAATACAAAGATATATGAGGGTAAGATATCAAATGAAATGCATTTAATCTGAACGAGCCACTGGAGACCCTCCGATCTTTCGTCGGTGGAGTTCAGTATTACTCTGTGTAATAAAACCGACAAATACGTTACAAATATTGCTCTTCCTAACCGAGGACAGCTATATGACACTTATTATGGCAGCTCCGAAGAGGAAAACAGGATACTATTGCGACATTACAAAGTAGAAGAAAATTTTATCTCTAAGCATATATCCTGATGCAAATTCGAGTGAAAGTTGGCTAAATAACACGTTGTAATATTCTTCCCACATTGTTTACAGCAAGAACTGCACTTTCTTGATTGTTGGAGTGGCAAAATTACAATCTGAATAGAAAGTTACAGCTGTACTCTATACCCACATTTATATTCTGGAAACCACTATGAAGTGCATGGCAGAGAGAATTTCTCGTTATACCACAGATTCTCTGCTGCTTACATTAGCTTATAGATCACGGGAAAAATGACTGCTTAAATGCCGTTGTTCACGCTGTAATTGGTGTCACCCTATTTTCACTGTTCTTCTGGAGTGGCACGTAGGCACTATACTATATTCTTGGAGTCCTCAATCAGTGTTGATTCTCGAAAACTTTGTAGAGAGGCTTTCGTGAGATAAGGGACGCCTGACTTCAAGCGTCTACCAGTTCAGGTTTGCGGAAGGTTCTCCCGAATGTGATCCATCGTGTACATCATCCTTGTACAAAGGGTGTATATAAACACGTGTCAGAAAAGTTACGGATTTATTCTTGACATCAAAACATTACAAAAATTTCATAAGAAAATGCGTCCGAAAATCCTTCCTTAGTGAGGTATGAAATTGTTTACTACTCATGGCCAACAATGACCCATTTACCAAACATATTTATATGAAAGGCACACAATGATACATTCACCATACGTTTTCAGAATGGCTCGAAGTGACCACTTCCTGCTTCCATGCAACAACTAAGGCTGCGTTCCATACTTTGCCCGATGTTGTGGAAAACTCCTGATGTGGTCGGTATTTCATCAAATCTAGTAGGGATAGGTTCCCACAGAACATCCACACTTGGTACAGGAGTTGAATACATAAACGATTTTAAATGTCCCAGAGGAAAAAATACATTGGATTTAAATCTTAGGTTGGGGCAGATCATTCAGTGGATTCCCCTTGAACAATCCACTCTTTCGGAAACTGTTTATCGAGAAACTGGAATCATTATTTGAAACTCTTCATATAATTTGTAAGATTGGAAGTTCCGAGTTCACACAAAGAATACTATGGTCCCCAGTATGTCGCCGTATAACGAGTAAAATATTTATTGCCGCTCAAGGTGTTAATAGTACTAGCTGAATATTTTTCATGAGTTAAAGAAAGCTGCACAAATCTTGAAGGCGTAAGATCCCTCTGACCACAAGGCCTTGAGCGGTGGTCCACTTCCCCCAAGTCTTATGCTGCTTCTGCTTATTCCCATACACTAGGCCGTAGAAATAGTTTATATGGGCCCCACTAACTTGGACAGTATTCGAGAGTAGCAATCTCCTTTGTAGGCTGATTGAATTTTTCCACCATCATACCAATAATGTGAAATCTGCCATCTGATTTACCTAGGACTTAACCTTTGTGATCCATTTCATATGTATTTGTAACAGTTAACTGATTCCTGTTTTGATTCTTTGATATTATAGTCGTATGATATCACGTTTACATTTTTTGTGAAATACGCTATTTTACATTGCTGGACAGTTAAGAAAACTGCTAATCTTTGCTCTGTTTTGTAACCTTATACCTATATCACAGATTATTTGTGCCATTTTTTCCAGTTTGTATTTCGTTACAGATAACTGCATCACGTGCAAATGCCTCAGATGTCTATAACTCGTGTCTGCCAAGACATTAACCCTTTCAGACCTGAATTTTTTCTGGAGGAAGGAAAATTTTTATTTACGTAGTATTGCTCTTAGGTGGTTTTTTAATGAATTTGGAGCAAAATTTATATGAAAATATGTACCCATTTTCCAAACATACTTTGTACACTTGTCTTCTTTTTATGGATTAAAATAAATAATTACGAAACATTCTCTATTGTAATACACAGTAAAATGAGCAATCAATAATTACCATGAAAAAGGCAATAACAATATTAAATTTGGCAATGGAATATAGCGAACCAACACCATCCATGTATTCTAGTGGTCACGAGCTGCAGCGCACTGATACAGTGACTTGTTGATATTTTTATAGTGATTCACAACAGCTGGTAGCACTTGTGCAAGGTGAAAAGGTTGAACTTTCATAAATGTGTACCTCAGGTTTCCATTAGAAAGAAATACTTCTGTTGCAACTAAGACACAGTGAATGTTAATGTACACAATTTTAGCCAGAGGGTCTGAAAGAGTTAATGTTGAAAATGAACAGAAAGAATCGCAACATTCTCCCTTTGGATATGCCTGCATTAACTTCTGCATCTGTCAATGACGTTTCATCCAAAGTAACAGGCTGTGTCTGACCTACAAAGAAATTCTCAATGCAGTTACAAATTTTGTTTCCTAACTCATATGATCGTACTTTCGATAAAAAGTGCTGATTGCGTACTGAGTTTAATGATGTTATATGTAAAACAAAACCGCATGCATCTAACTGCCGTCATTCAAGGTTGTCAAGATGTCATGTCAGGAAAGTCCAAGTTGGATTTAGCATGATAGATTCTTTCAAATTATATGTCAGCTAACATCGAGAACTCATTCTGTTTGAGGTACCTCATTCGGTTTTGGCTCACAATAGGTTCTAAGATTCTGTAAGGGAATAAAGATAAAAATAATTTCTCGTAAAGGAAATTCAATAGATAATCTCCCATTTCGTTCGATGCTGAGGTGCTGTTCCAATACAGTTGGAGAGATTGTTCGAGCGCTGTTCGAGTTTAAGGAGAACACGAAGTGGCCTGAGGCTTTAATGGGAATTTGGATTGAACATGGTAGGATAGCCCATGCAGTTGTGCAAAGCCATTGTGCGGTGGTGGTGTAGTGGTTAGTGCTTTTGCCTAGTGAGTGGGAGAGACAGGTTCGAATCCTGGCCTTGGTACTAATTTTCATTTGTCGCTGCAGTCTACATATATATTCCTGATAGATGTTTGCGACTTGGAAAGATCTGTGAAACATATAATTTAATTGAAACCGTTCTAACCACTATAGGCTGTCAGTTTTAATCCTTTAATGGATTCTTCACTTCATAATTAGTCATGCATTTATGCAGGATATTGCTAAATCCTTTCGGAATATTTCGGCTTCAAATCTCTCATCCACTGTCAAAGTTAATGTCCAGTGACAGATTTTCGAATGTGAAAGTATAGGCTATCAGCGTTTTGTGCATTTTATCTTTGTTATGAATTGATACAAGTTTGGAAAATCTTAGGGTGGCAGTGTTTTGAGTACAGCTATTTTCAACTGCAGCTCTGAAATAATTCAGTGACCATGAAGTTCAGAGTAAAAGTAGTTGAATTTCCTTTTGTTTCGTTGCTATGTATTTTGCAACAATTAATATCATTATTGAGAAATCCGTTATAATCTGCGACTTCTCTCTCAGTTTCGAAAATACAAACTAATTAACCGATTACAACCTTTGTGTCTCACTTCTGCTTACAGAGACATTTAAAGGTGTGAAGCTTCCACTGAATGAGGGAGGCTTCGCTTGACTATCACTGTGGGGAAAATAAGTTGGCAGAGCTTCCTTCTTTAACGTCTTGATCCCTGATACCCGCTACCACCTATCATTTGTCATGTTAAATTGCGTGTCTATTATTATAGTACCATTCCTTAAGATGCTAAAACCACAAGACTGAAAGGTACAGTGTGAAATTCAGAGCACAGATGTCACACTCATTTATTCATTCAATCACAAACCACGTTATGTATATCCCATCATGAACTAATTCCTCAGGCATGTAAAAAGACTAAAACTATGCAGTAATTGGCAGAAGCAGTAGCTACATGCAATTTTTTGAAGTATATTCCAACAAACTGCAGCTAGAACTAACATAGAGGCATTCATAATTATGGAAATTGCATTTAGATTACTTAAGTTCTATATATTCCACCAGAAAAGATGCTATTTTTAAAAAAATGTCACTGTATTTCCTCTTAAAACATTCAGGTGTGTTTTTATCTGGTATTTAAAACTAAGCAGGTATGCATAATTTTAAACAGTGCAGCTGTTTTTTCTTGAAAAATTAAAAACCTGCTTAGTATGGATAATATTACTCAACAGAACTTGCATCCCCAAGCCCAAAAACTATTGTAAATTACAGAGTGAGAGGTTAGTAAGGTATTCTTTGGCCTTAGTTTTGCATGCTTGTCGATTTCGACTCCCTGCCAGATATATAATGCCAGTCAGTTAAAGACTTTTACGCTAGAATACGAAACTCATTTCTGAATACTACAATAGGGTATATATTCCACATGGAAATTACTTTTTCTTATAGTAAAGTAACTGTGAATTTTACCCATCATTCTAAATTCAAACCCATTATTAACGACAAATGCCAGTAGGGAATAAATGTGATGTCATCTGAAACTAAGAATGGCATGGCACTCGATAGGCTTCTGCAATATGCATGGTTATTAGTTTAACATATGTTCTAACCCTCGTTTCTGTAAAATAAATGGTGCTACTTTTCATGAAGTCGATACCTTTATGATGGCACAATAGACAACTTACAAAAGTAAAATGTCGCAACCCTATAGCCATCTCTATATACTTGTGACGTGATTGGTTTGCGGATTCCATATAGTCTTGGTGAAAGTATATGTACCAAAGAAAGTACATCATGACAAGTTATGATATTAAATTCTTTCTATTTTGGTACTTAATATCGACGATACTAATAATTTTACTCCCATTACATGTATGAATTTTCTATATGCTAACCTCAGAATTCCTTATGTTGTTCATTATATGTTATTCTTGATCTGTTCCTGCACAAAAATAACATCACAAAATGATGAAACTTATTGTGATGATCTAGAAAATCTCATACAGTGGGAGCATCCTTGTTGTTTGTTAGATGTATACTTGAAAAAGTAATGGTTTACTTCATTGTAAAGGACATCATGTTGTCTGTTGGCTGTAGGAATTATTTATTTCAGAATTACAGTTTCGGCCTTTGGGATATTTTCAAGTGGTGCTGCAAAAAAGATTATTTTTCAGCAAATGTTAGACTTTGAAATCATCTGACATATATACATATCATCATAAAAAACAAGCCTTTACACAACGTTAACATCATTGATGTAAATAGCTACAAATCAATTGTCTAGCACACAGTTTGCATGTGAACCGAGGCCGTTGTAGCGAAAATTTTCGCACAACGTTTTTGAAATATGTATGACCTGTGGGGCACTACTTCCTTATGAGCTATAATAGTGTTTTCAAATTCACAGTTCTGTCGATTTACTCATCAATGCTCACTTGCTATGAACAATGGTTTTATGGAATTGGGTGGAATAACATTAAGATGATTGCATATTTGCAGTAACTGATTTTCCCAAATCTTGCAATACACTTTTTTATTTTCTTGTATAGTTCTTACACTGAGAATTATTAAAGCTTCTTGCCATTTTCTTATTGGTGTGGGCTACTTAGTGATTTTCTTGAAATAACATATCACTTAGTTCTTGACAATTTCTAATTTCTCTTCTTACTGCTCTTCATACTGTTTTTGTATAATTAATTGTAATGAACAATCTTTTACCCTTCTTGGCAGAACATCCCACACAGTCTGACAATTTCTATAATATGAAAGTAGTTGCAACTATATACTTAGCCAGCTCGTTTTTATATTCACTTCTTACAGCTGTTTAAAAGTAAAAGATACATGATTTTTCTGTGAAAAAAATAAGTTTATTTAAAAGTGTTTTATGGTAATGGACAACAGAATGCTTTAATGTGCATTCTCTAATGTGGCATTAGAATAAACCTAAATTAAACAAATGAATTGAAAATGGAATTATAACACTTCAACTCTAGTGGCCAGTACAGTTATTCAAAGTGTCACAGCTGTCTTTTACCTTAGTTTTCCATGCACATATTGTAAACAAGAGGTTAATAAGCCACACCATCTTTGACACTGGAACACATTTCCTGTGATTACTCAAAACTGTTTTATCAAGATAGATATCATCGATCCTAGTATAATTTTGGGTATATCAATACAAGTACGGTACAAGTAACTCCTTCAGTTTTAACAGACAAGGCAATAGTGATACTAACTAATATGAAGTGGTTTAACAGCTATATTGGGGCTTTTGTTAGGATATATATATGATGTAATAAGGTCTTTAATTATCCATATTGAATGGCTGATTTATATGAATTACGTTTATTTATTAAAAAAGTGCACATAGCAGTTATATTTATTACTCATAAACTAACTGACTAATTAGATCAGCTACAGGGATTCGATAAATGTACTTCATTGTAGCTTTCACATTTACAAAATGTATCTTTTTTCCCCACAGATAAATAGATGATAAAAACTCATACAGCGATATTTATCAACCTGCTCTGAAGTGGTGGAAAGAAATCATTTACCATATTTCCATCTCTTACTAAAAAAATTCTAATGTGACTGCTCTGATAATCATAACTTCATAATCACTTTTCTTAGTGCTAATCATTACTTTTAGACAAATGGAAAATTAGCAGGTATACTTTTACTGGGTGACTTATTTCATTAATATCAAAGCTTTTGCCACTGCATACAGTTACTCATAAGTGTACTTGAATCAGTATATAGCAGCAGTTGTCAGCATATTGATGACCTGGGTCTAATTAGACAAGGTCTGTTTCAGGAAAGACTCTAAAATATTATCAGTAGTATAGCATGTACTACCTGAAAACTTCGTTTGTGCTGGACGTTCTGGCGTACTGACGTCATAGATCTACTGATATCATCCTTACCAGAGATACCATTCGTGATCTCACTGATCAGTGGGAAGCCATGCACCCTTTTACCCTCCCCTCTCTTTAGATAATCATAGTGCCGTGTTTAAAATGAAACAACATAAAAAATCTAAGACGGCGAAAACAGCGCTGTTGCCTTAGTGGGAAATTAAAAACTCTCTCCCCCTCCCCTGCGATTTTGCTATATCTACCCAATCAAGAAACTCAAGATGGGGGAACGAGATCACTTTTACATTATGCTCCATGACCTTCCTCTTATACCTGAATACATCGCAAGGAAGTACTAAAAATGAAAAAGCTAATAGTAGAGCTAGCTCATTTGTGCTTCATATACCCATACCCCCTCCACTTTTTCCTTCTAACCAGCCGGCCATGGTGGCCAAGCGGTTAAAGGCGCTACAGTCTGGAACCGAGTGACCGCTACGGTCGCAGGTTCGAATCCTGCCACGGGCATGGATGTGTGTGATGTCCTTAGGTTAGTTAGGTTTAAGTAGTTCTAAGTTCTAGGGGACTGATGACCTTAGAAGTTAAGTCCCATAGTGCTCAGAGCCATTTGAACCATTTGAACCTTCTAACCAGTCACAATATAATACTAAAAAGATGTGTAAAAACACCACCAAGTCGGATTATTTCTGTGGTATTTATGTAAAATTATGTACAGATATATTGCATAGTGTACCACCTCCCTCCCCTCTTCTACAATAATGTCCTGATATTTTAATCTGTCATTAAAATGGTAGAGCCAGTTACAATACAGGCCCATTTGGACTGTGCTCAAAAGTATCCGAACGACCTGAATTATGCATCAAAATGCCTCTCACATCTCTCTCTCTCCTCTCCTACTCCTGTCAGATGAAATGAAAGAGTCAATTGTAATATAGCCGCATCTGGACTATACTCAAAGGAACTGAATGATCTGAATTATTTATAAGAAGAATGCATCATACGTCTCTCTCTGTCCTCTCTTTCAGTAAGAGTGTAATATTAAAATGAGAGAATTACCCTGTAGATCCATCTGAGCAGCCCTCAAATTGATCCAAAATACTTATTAAAAAGAATACTTCAAAATATCTGAATTGCAATATAAATTGGTGAACTATGTATCATCCACTTCCAAAAATCGTTTGTGGACTGGCTCACAAGTAAATTCCATTCATAACTATATATAACCCACTATGGCGTACTGTAATAAGAATATAACATACTCTCTATATGTAATTAAAAAATAATATTCACTAACCAATATAATCAGTGAACTAGTGCATTGAAACTGTGTTCTGGACTGAGACTTGGTTTGGGACCTTTGCCTTTTGTGAACAAGTGCTCTCCGTACTGAGCTTCTCCAAGCAGGACTCACACCCCATTCCCACAGCAAATTTCGCAAAAGATCTTCTGTGAAGTTTGGAAGAGAGGGAACGAGGTACTGACTGAAGTAATGCTGTGAGGACGGGTCGTGAGTCATCTTGAATAGCTCGTTTTGTACAGTACTTGTCTGTGAAAGACAAAGGACTTGAGTTCGAGTCTCAGTCTGCCACAGTATTAATCTGTGCCAAAGTTTCAAATTACTAATACATAACTGTCGAATATGAGTTAATTAAAATGCTATTGTGCAAACACTGAAAACGCGAAATAAAATCAAATGCTGCTTATGGCCCGTTGCTTACACTCACAAACAGATTGTTGCACTGGTAAATGTGTTAAAAGTTCACACCAGGAATTGCTTACTGTCACCAACAACAGCTACAATCACAAAAACATTAAAGATCGAGAATTGTATCACGAGTTGCTTGCTGTCAACAACAGATGTCTGCAATGACAAAATACATGATGTGAAAATAAACATACATCCAACACAGCCAAAAGGAAAGGAAACACCGTATTGGGAAAGAAGGAAGTAAGAAATTGTTCTGCAAATGTTTTTTTTCACCTCTTTTTTAGAAAGAACATAGGTGTTTCATTGCTATGTATTTCTTAAGTTCCAGAACGACATGCTTTGTTTATACACACAAGACGATCGAAGGCAGTAACTGAGAGATGTGACATGTCCAAAGACAATAACAAAGTCGATATATCGAAAGTAAATAAATTTATTTATCATTTATTGAAAATATGTAAATTTTTACATACTTTATGAGCTCAATGAGGGCTTGAAACTAAGTATTTCTGGTTCTAAAGCGTCTGTATAAGTTATTAAAGAATGAAAAAAAGTTTTGCATAACCCGTTCCCAGAACTCCTGAGGATAGACGTTGACTGTGGATATTGCACCACAGACACAGTGGCTTTGATTGTTCCGAAATGTCACTAAACACGCCCAAAGATATAAACAACCATGCATGAGCAGCGCCTATTAGACAGAGGGGGTCCGACAGCCGATCAGTTCTAGTCATTCCACCAGGAAGGAGGTACTCGGCTAGTGTTGTCTGTAGTTCAAACATGCCTAGACGGTCAATACCGCGGTTCGATCGCGTCCGCATTGTAACTTTGTGGCAGAAAGGCCTCTCAACAAGGAAAGTGTCCAGGTGTCAACCAAAGCGATATTGTTCGGATATGGAGGAGATACAGAGAGACAGGAACTGTCGATGACATGCCTCGCTCAGGCCGACCAAGGGCTGCTACTGCAGTGGATGACCGCTAACTACGGGTTATGGCACGGAGTAACCCTAACACCAACGTCAGGACGTCGTGTTACGACTGAAACTGTGCACAATAGGCTGCATGATGAGCAACTTCAGTCCCTTTGTCCGCGGCGAGGTCCATCTTTGCAACCACGACACCATGCAGCGCGGTACAGGTGGGCCCAACAACATGCTGAATGGACCGCTCCGGATTGGCATCACATTTTCTTCACCGATGAGTGTCGCATATGTTCGCAACTAGACAATCGTCGGAGACGTGTTTGGAGGCGACCCGGTCAGGCTGAACGCATTGGACGCAATGTCCAGCGAGAGCAGCAAGGTGCAGGTTCCCTGCTGATTTGAGGTGGCATTATTAGGGCCGACCTAAGCCGCTGGTGGTCACTGAAAGCACCGTAACGGCTGTACGATACGTGAATGCCGTCCTCCGACCGACAGTGCATTCATACCGGCAGCATATTGGCGAGGCATTCGTCTTCATGGACGACAATTCGCGCCCATCCTGCACATCTTGTGAATGACTTACTTCAGGATAACAACATCGGTCGACCACAGTGGCCAGCATGTTCTCCAGACATGAACCCTATCGAACATGCCTGGGATAGATGGAAAAGGTCTGTTTATGGGCGACGTGACCCACCACCCACTCTGAGGGATCTACGCCAAATCGCCGTTGAGGAATGGGACAATCTGGAACAACAGTGCCTTGATGAACTTGTGGATAGTATGCCACGACGAATACAGGCATGCATCAATGAAAGAAGACGTGTTACTGGGTATTAGAGGTATTGGTGTGTACAGCAATCTGGACCACCACCTCTGAAGGTCTCACTGTATGGTGGTACAACATGCAATGTGTGGTTTTCATGAGCCATTAAAAGGGGCGGAATTGATGTTTATGTTGATCCCCATTCCAATTTTCTGTACAGGTTCCGGAACTCTCGGAACCGAGGTGATGCTAAACTTTTTTTGATGTGTGTACATACGTGCTTCTCATAGTAAGCAAAATCTACGAAAAAACGAACAGAATTAATGTTGTATCGCATCTAAGGTTTAGCACGCATTGCAAGCACACTGAGGCATCAGATTAAATATTTCACAACATAAATTTCACTATTATTTAAATAAATTATAGGTTAGCAGACGACAGTATTTCTGTCGCCGTACAGTCATCTAAATATGACAACATTGGTTAAACATTGGCACTCCTGGAGATCTACATTACAGCTTAAAATGCACCATGGTTAAAAATCACTGAAAAATCCATTCTTTGCCAGCAAATCAAAAATTTTTGCACCTACGTAGACAGTATACACCTACTTAAAACACACACAACATTAACATCATCTGGAACACAACTGCAGATGTCACTTACTGCTTCTAATGACACATAGTACTATGTATGATACAGTAGCTAACACAAATTTGGTGGTAGAATCCTATTTACAACTCAGGAATGCCTAACTCTTCCGCAAGGTTTTTCACCCAGTAACACCTAACAGCTAACACCTAAAACCTAACAGCTGATGCCTAATGGATAATGGATAATGACAATGTTTAACAGCTAACGGCAAATGTGAACACCATAAGCCTAATGCCTGATGGCTAGTACCTGACGCTGAATACTGCAAACTTCTCTTTAGAATCGAAGCTGCACAAATATCGTTTTCATACTGCAATTGAATGCGGATGGGCAGTGATAATACTACATATTATTCTCGAAAGCTGACAGTTTATATGTGCAGCAGATGTCATCTACCGGAGGGGAAAACTGTATATTCTCTGTAGTGTGTTATAATACAGTTGCCTTGAGGCCATAGGTGATAGCATTTAGGTGTTGGATGTTATGTGGTACATGTTGTGTGTTTGTTGTTAGATGTTGGATAATATGCATTAGGCGTTAGGCGTTACTGTATAGAGATACAGTGAGAGTGGTGGACACATAGGAAGGAGTTGTGGACATAGAGGGTGAAAAGTATTTAAACTGACAAACTTTGGGAGGTTGTAGGGGACATCAAAACATTTTTCCCTAGTGTCATTTTTTGCTATGAGGATTATTTACACCGGTGGAGGCCGTCTTACGCTCTTGAGTTGTTAGAGACCGTATTATGATCTTCAGTTGTTAGAGGGCGTATTACGCTCTTCAGTTGTAGGAAACTGCTGTCCACCAATGTAGAAGTGAGTTGTCTCTGTTTACTAATGGAGCGATACACGTGGAGTGAGTACACGGATATGGTTTGTGCGTACTACATAGCGCACCACAACGGACGAGCTGCACAGCGGTTTTATCAACAACAATATCCTAATCGCCGTATCCCGCATCATACGACCTTTGCTGCTGTGTACCAATGTCTGCGTGAGACCGGATCATTTAGCAGATTACCTGGACAGGGACGCCGTCGCACGATAAGAACGCTGCAATTTGAGGAAGCTGTCTTGCAGCATGTGGAGCGGGATCCTTCAATCAGCACTCGTGCAATTGCACATAAAATGGGGACGAATCAGACGAGTGTAAGAACAGTCCTTCGAGAGCAATTGTTACGTCCATTTCAGTTACAGCGTGTCCACAACCTGGAAACAGTTGATTATCCATCCAGAGCACAGTTTTCGCAGTGGTACCTGGAACAGTGTGAAATGCATCCTACATTTCACTCCTCTGTGTTGTTTACCGATGAAGCAACGTTCGGGCGTGATGGAATCTCCAACATGCACAATTCGCATGTTTGGAGTGAGGATAACCCTCATTCCACAGTTACTAGCGCTCATCCAGTGCGGTTCTTCCTTAATGTGTGGGTCGGTATTGTTGGGGACTGTTTAATTGGCTGTATCTGCTACCTAGGCCATTAAATGGCAGGCACTATTACAATTTTCTCGCTAGAGCATTGCCAGAATTGCCGGAAGACGTCCCGCTCCCTACAAGACACCGCATTTGGTTCCAACATGACGGGGCGCCGGCACATTTCAGTCGTCGTGTGCGTCGATTCCTGGACCGATGATTTCCATAAACGTGGATTGGCAGAGGTGGTCCTGTACCTTGGCCTGCTCGATCCCCACTTTTTTGTGTGGGGAACAATTCAGGACACTCCTGATGCTTTTGCCCGTCTCAGACAGAACATGATCCGACAGTGTAACCTTTGTTTACGTGTCAATGGAGAAATTTTTGAAAATCTACTGTAATTGAAATTGGGTTGTGTTAATGTGTTGTCTCTTGGTCATAAAAAATGGAAAGGTGTTTGTTGGTTTAATTAATTTGGCTCCAGAGAAATCTTCCTCTACCGGTTTAAATACTCCTCATAGGAAAAAATGACATTAGGGAAAAATATTTGTTTTGATGTCCCCTACAACCTCCCAGAATTTGTCGGTTTAAATACCCTGTATAAGAGGTTGTGGCAATGCGGGGTCGGTCGTCTTCGTTCTCTCTCTGCATTGTCGGAAGTCCACCTACCTCGATATTCCTTCCTTCCGACGTCCATTCACTCTGTAGTAACAGATACATGCTAGGCATTGTAAAGCAGCGTTGATGAAACCACCACCTAATACCTACCACACAGAGGCCGCGTAACTCGTGTTGAAAGTCAGTTCCTGAAAGTTCACATTTAAAAAATTGGGCGTTTGGGGGATGCAGTCTACTTGCAGAAATCAATTAAATTGATACTGAATCTGCTTTTTATTCATACGGAAACACATGCGATGGCTATCAAGTCCGTATTTAATATGGTAAACTTTATCCTTCTAAATTTACTGTCTGTACAACACATTTTCACTCGAAAAGCAACTACAATTTTTGCAAGTCCCACCCGACTAATTTTCACGATCTAACAGTCACGGATCCACCACTCTTCGCGAGCTAAACATTCGGTCGTTTCAGTGGTCTTCTTAGTAAGAAGTGCTCGCCAAAGTGTTCCGTACAGAGCACGAAATATGCCACGTGGAATTGTTACTACGACCAGAAGGTTTACACGCCCATAAATTTCCAACTATTTAATTTAGAAACACCAAACTTTCATTACAATGTTCGTAACTCCAGTCGCTTCAGTCACGACACGTTCTAGCCGAAATGAACTCACTAGTTCTTAATCTTACGGACTTTTTTTACGGAGCCATCTACCATGGTGTTATTCGTAGGCCGGTTAGCTAGCGACTTATCTCGAGCTCCTCTACTCTCTGGCCATCTCACTATATTCGCATGGGAACAGCTTCATTCTGATTGGCTGTTGATCTAAACGACCAATCAGAATGTTCCTTCCACATTATTCTCGCGGCAAAAATTACCTTATCCAATCACTAATCTGATAGTAATTATTGTCATTAAAACTTCCATTTCTAGTATTTTGTTTAAACAAAATAAGTGAAGTTCAAAATATTCTCCAAATTGATAAATAAACTTATTCCGCCTCTAACTTTCATTCTGGCTGCTTTTATACAAAAGCAAGCTCACACAGCCATACGTCATCTCAATCGAGGTTGCACCGTAACTTTCCCAAGGTTCATTTGTACAAGGTCTTACATAAAATGACATATTAAGTTTAATGTAAGTCCCACATACGCTCTCTCAATCATTCTCATGCACTCACACAGCAAAATTACAGGCAAATAATAATTTTGAGCGATTTTTGTATTACGTAATATAAAGTAACTAAAGTTTTGAAAATAAAATTCTAATTAATTGATTTTATGCACTGATAACTTTGTAATGGCTTCAGACAATAATGGAAGTCAATTTGTTATTGTTCCTAACTGGGTTTTAAAACATAAGCGTCTGTTTTAGGACTTTTAGGTAATTTTCATTGTCTCCGTAACTATAATAAATAAAAATCTGAAATTTTGACAGCATCATTCCATTAATAACAAAAGGCTGTTCACCAAATTTGAACAAAATCGAATAATAACTAATATGGATTATTTAGATTCGTAGAGGGTATGAATTTCGTATCGACTGAATGTTACTCTATGCAGTTCTCACAGCAGGCAGCGTCAGCTGCGCTATGAGCAAAGCGAAAAAAAAAAAAAAAAAAAAAAAACGTAGCCGTCCTGCAGCCACCGTACCAAACGGCTACGGCTGCGTGCCTTACTGCAACGAATGTCATCTCGTAATAACTTGCTACGTTACATTGTAACTGGTGGACTCCTAGGAGGAGAATGGTGGGCGCCCAGGAAGGGAAAGGTGGGCACCCTATACAATAACTACATAAGCATTAGAAATAAGGCGTTACAGTGTCTTAAACAGTATTCTGACACGAGATGGATGTCAGCTTCTGGAGACAGAAAATTGTATTCCCTCTTAATGTGTTATAATTTTGTTGCCTGCAGTTGTTATGCATTATGCATTAGTCATAATGTTTTACCCATTAGATGTTAGGCATTGAACATTAAGGGTTAGTATTAGGTGTTACATAGTACTATAACACTGATGGATGTTAGCTCCTGGAGGGGAAAACTGTATATTATAATGCTCTTGTCTGGAAG
Source organism: Schistocerca nitens (assembly GCF_023898315.1). NCBI lineage: Eukaryota > Metazoa > Arthropoda > Insecta > Orthoptera > Acrididae > Schistocerca > Schistocerca nitens. The sequence goes on along the minus strand of NC_064619.1, from coordinate 416,090,992 downwards.
CGGTATGCTTTAGCCATTAGGCGTTCAGTGTTAGTCAGTCTCAAATGTTATTCTAAAACTGTGAATATAACGTTGTTCCCTGCTGGTGTTATGCATTAATCTGTTATGTGTTAGCTGTCAGGTGTTAGACACTAGCTTTTATCTGCTAGTCATAAGTAACTAGGCATTAACTGTCAGCCATTTAGGTGTTAGGTGTCAAGAGTTATCCACTAGGTGCTAGGCATTGGGTGCTACACATTAGGTATTACTGAGTAACAACCTAGTTGGAATGACAGACCTCTGGGAGGGGAATGGTGGACACCTAGGAGAGGAATGATGGACGCCTTGTAAAATAATTGCGTTATGCTTTAGGAGTTAGGTGTTACTGTGTACTAAGTAGTACTGTAAAATCACACAGATCTTAGCTACTGTATTTTTAATAATATTGCGTCACTAGACATGGTATCTTGTATCTTCAGTAATGCCCTACATAAATTTAATGTTGTGTCACTTTTAATGAACTTTGTACAGATATTTTAGGCGCAGAAATAGTTTATTTGCTTTCAAAGAGTTTGTAACTTTCAACAGTTTTTAGGCATGGTGCATTCTATGGAGCAAGACCATGTGCAATTAGTTTTTAGGTATTTACATGAATGTGATGCGACTGAACTACTGTTGTCTGATAACCTATAATTTATTTAATTACAACTTAAGCGCGGAAATATTTAATTATTATCTCGATTTTTTTGCTAAGAGAGTGAAATGATACATTTAATACAACATTATTTTTGATCGAGTTTTCATAAGGACTTTGGATATTATGAAAAGCACCTGTGTTTTACTAAGTTTTACAGACAGTTTAAATGACAGGAAATATTTTGTTTTAAGCTGCAGCAGGCCGGAAATATTTGGAAAAATCTTACAAAAAATACAATAAATAATAAACAATTTTATTTATTTTCGAGATATCGACTCTGCTATTGTTCTGTTACTGCCTTTGGTCGTCTCGTGGGTGTTTAAAAACAAAGCATGTCGATCTGCACTTTAAGCGATAAATCTTTATCTGCAGCAGGCCGGAAATATTTGGAAAATCTTACAAAAAATACAATAAATAATAAACAATTTTATTTATTTTCGAGATATCGACTCTGCTATTGTTTCTGTTACTGCCTTTGGTCGTCTTGTAGGTGTTTTAAAACAAAGCATGACGATCTGCACTTTAAGCGATAAATCTTTATAAAAAACCATGTTGGTTCCCAGAAACCGAAGAGATAAAAACAGTGTGCCCGACCGAGACTCGAACTCGGGACCTTTGCCTTTCGCGGGCAAATGCTCTACCAACTGAGCTACCGAAGCACGACTCACGCACGGTCCTCACAGCTTTATTTCTGCCAGTATCTCGTCTCCTACCTTCCAAACTTTAAAGAAGCTCTCCTGCTTCGCAGGTTCGCAGGAGAGCTTCTGTAAAGTTTGGAAGGTAGGAGACGAGATACTGACAGAAGTAAAGCTGTGAGGACCGGGCGTGAGTCGTGCTTCGGTTGCTCAGTTGGTAGAGCACTTACCCGCGAAAGGTTCGAGTCTCGGTCGGGCACACAGTTTTAATCTGCCAGGAAGTTTCATATCAGCGCACAACCCGCTGCAGAGTGAAAATCTCATTCTGGAAACATCCCCCAGGCTGTGGCTAAGCCATGTCTCCGCAGGATCCTTTCTTTCAGGAGTGCTAGTTCTCCAGGTTCGCTGGACAGCTTCTGTAAAGTTTGGAAGGTGTAACCTCCCCACAGAAATTATTAATGTATTTGCAACCATATGTAACCTCCCAACAAAATTATTAAATTAAATGAAAATGAACCAAGCGTAAACTCCCCACAAAAATAATAATTAAATGGATTTTTTAATATTGTAACCTCTGAACAAAATTGGCTCCCATTTATAATCTGTCTGCAGAAATGCATTCACATTTAATGTTCCCACAAAACTCTTTTCTCATTTTAATGTTAAGTTCGAAACAGAAAAATTCCTAAACACCAAAATAATAAAAAAATTCAGTGACCTGGTAAATTTTATGACGACAGTCACGCTGCGCCTCGGCCCTGTATTCTGAATAAAAAAAAAAGGCAAACATTCTTACCTCAATAAAAACCGCAAATATATCTGCTGTTATAAAAATTATTATTGGGGCATTTTTTGAAAGAAATTAAATGACAATTAATATACATTACTAGATATGCACAAGGCTGCTTCTTTAACTTCTACAACAATACTCATCCTCCAGAGTCCTGACCAGAGTCCCGAGCAGGGCAGACAGCCGACACGCTATGACTACCGCCGAGTCACGCAGACTACTCAAGACTACTGTCGACACGCGCAGACAAGTGCACACTAGCGACAAGCAGCAACTAACGACATACTGCTCTCTGGTCAGAGACTCTCCTAAGTCTTGCCTATTGCAGGCAGCGCATATAGCGCATACCTCACCTCTTACATAACCCTCCACTGGGGGGGCAAAAATTTGGCAGCGATGGCGAGTCAATTGGGCTTGCCATGAGCAACAAATTTTTCCTAATTAACTAAGTTTACAACCGCAGAATATATACATATATATAAGTGCAGAACATAAAATATAGCGCACATGCACTGAGTACAGAACATATCAAGCAAAGACCAAATGTGTACACGATGAGTACAAAACATATTAACAAATGACAAAAAGTGCACACGCACTGTAGTACAGAACATATCAGGAAATCACAAAATGTATAGGCAATGAATACAAATCATATTAACAAATGACATAAAGTACACACGCACTGTAAAACTCTTTAGCACTTTTACAACAAATAAACATATCAAGGAGTGAAATAAAGTGCACACGCACTGTAAAACTCTTTAGCATTTTTACAACAAATAAACATATCAAGGAGTGAAATAAAGTGCACACGCACTGTAGAAGTCTTTAGCATTTTTACATAAAATATCATGGAGTGAAATAAAGTGCACACACACTGTATAAGTCTTTAGCATATTTAGGACAACTGATCATATTAACAAATGAAAATGAAGTGCACACGCACTGTATATGTCATTATCATTTTACAAGAACTAGGAAAGGAATGGGAAGGATTGCATCATGGTAGTAGCACATTAGGTTGCACGCAGCTGCATTGAAATTCCATATCTTTCTACAGAAGCACAACACCAAATGAGACAATCTGAAGTTCTTTTCCCTGAAGTATTAATCAGTGTAGCCAAGACACTGAAATGTCGTATTAATATTCCATGTTATCGTTTTGGTAGTACATTAGGTATACCAAACAGTGGGTCCATAATAATATCTCCATCGCTCAAGGTGGTGGACAGCATGTCGTGTCAACACCATGTTCTTGTAAGGTACACCAACGTAGAATTAGTGCAAAAACCAAATATAGTGCTCCATGAGCATGAGGATAGACAGGACAAACGGATATTACAGTAATTTCTGGTAATTAGGTTAGAAGGTGAAGGACATTAAATCTTATGCCAGTCATCATTGATAATTACACTTGCCTACTAACTGATTTTAAGTAATTCGTGGCACTCATCACCCAGTTACTGAACATTTCTGTACCATGTATGAAGTATTACAGAAGAATGTTCATAAGTTATCTGTTTACAGAGAACATTGGCACTCATTGGCCGGTTACAAATCATCAGAAGTCAGGAGCTAATTCATATATATGGTATGAAAGTGACATAATATAAATTTAAAGTATAAGAAACAGTGGCATTCGTTGGTCAGCAAGTATTGATTATTACAAAACATTTTTCATCATTCAAGTGACATATGACACATATAAAAATAATTATTGGCTCTCATTGGCCAGTTACTAAACATGTAGCAAGTATTGAATATTACAAAACACTATTCATAACTCATCTGATTGCAGTAATTATTGGCACTCATTGGGCAGTTACAAAGTATTCATATATTTTTACAAAACATTATTTAGTATTATGCAGAAGTCATCATTCAGCAAGTATTGATTACTACAAAACATTTTTCATCATTCAATTGACATATGACATATTTAAAAATAATTATTGGCACTCATTGGCCAGTTACAAAGTATTCATATAGTTTTACAAAACATTATTCAGTATTATTCAGAAGTCATCATTCAAAACAAGAGTTAATTATTGGAATAGCATTAATGCAAAAGTCATCATTCAGTATTACTCAGAACTCATTATTCACGTGACATAGGACATATTTAAAATGTAACACACTGTAACTATTACTCAAGGTCTGTAGTCAACTAATACATAGACATAATGGATTCAATACAACAGAGAAATTTGTATTATATTTAGAACTAGAAATATATCTTAAACTGGTAGCATTATTTGATTGTATACTGGTAATAATTGGGACTGGCAATAATTTTTTTTTGATAGCAAAGCATTGTGTTGGGATCGATAATTAATTGCTGGGGCATGAAAATATTTGCTTTTGACTTATTGCTGGAAATAAGGAATAATAACGTCATTTGTCATGAGTCAGCTGTAGGAAGGTTATGAAACAAAGGCAGTATATGTGATCACATTTATAAATGATAGACACAACTGGGTAAAAAAATGCAAGTACTAGAACAGGTTTAATAAGTAACAGGTTTAGTAAGTATTATGAAAAGCTTCTCCTGGAAAAAATACAAAGTGGATTATTGAGCTGAAAGAAGAAATGTATGTTATGCTGAAAAGTAGTGAACTTCGAATTAACAGGTAATGAAATGTGTACTCAATATCTGTGTACTGTAGCTGTCTTTCCCAAAACATTCAGTCATTATACTATGCGACATGAGACATACTGTCAAAAGGAACTGCAACAAATATTTAAATAACTACATAGCATCTCTTAACTAATAGTAAATATATAAACTTCATCATTATTTTCATCTGCAAAGAAAAACTTCATTACCCATATCACCATAATTCCATTATTATCATCACCTGTAAAGAAAAACTTCATCATCCATATTAGAATATTCTGCATCACTATTCATCATCATTCATTATCATTTGCAAAAAAGTCACTTCATTATTCATTATACAACTATTCATAGTATAGAATTTCTTATTTCTAGCATATTTCATCACTAAAACTAAGATGTGTAGTTCTGTCTGACAGTCTGCATCAATCGCCTCGTATTCTGAAAGAAAAAAAAATTAGTTAAGACTGCTATCATACGATGTGTATAGTATATTCTTGTTAATGCTTGTTAATTTTGATCCATTTACTCTTCGTCACGAGGTATTGCATCTTCTTTCGGTCATTCCCATTTCTGTTTAATGTATTTCTTTTACATGTTATTTCTTTCTGAAAATGATGAATAAGGATTAATATCTTGCATTTAAATCATATACCTATTAAATAAAAGCTGGTTTCTAGTGATATAATTGAGCATACAGCGTATCATGACAGAAAACGTAATATGTCAAAAAACATAGACAGTGTTCAGATGCAAAAATGTACACAGAGTATCACAATTTAGCAGCAAAAAAAAAAGTAAAAGTAGTCAGGATGTTGAGATATCATAAGGCAAAATATCAAAGTCAACTGGTGTTTGTTATATCTTAAAGATTACATAGTGCATACAAACAAAACAGGAAAACAATCATACATACATAAAAATGTAAAATGTGCATGGTCTGATGTGTAACAACAAGAAATGCCTCTCTTTGTTCAGCTTGTATGTTGTGTAGTTGATAGAGGCGAGAGTTGAAGACTTTAATGGAGAAAGAATTTGATAAAATTAATATGTCACTAGATAGAATCGTATAATTGGTCATAAAATGTGTAAGTTCATCTGGAAAATTTGCACGGTCTAATCTATAACGACAAGAAAAGCGACCTGCTATCCTTACCTTGCCGGGCACTTGCCAAGAAAAAATACGATAATCATCAGTAAGTATTCATGTGACTATAATTGCATAAGTGGTCATAAAAAAAATCAGGAAATGGCATTACAGTGTGATAAATCATAAAGTATGTTCATTCAATAAAAGGTTTGACATTGGAGACGTGGTGGTTCCCTTTGGTTTTTCTGGTTCTCAAAGTTTCGACGTGTACTACATTGGGGTGAGGAATGCTGCGAATTCGATATGGACCTGCATATAGAAGTTCAAATTTACTACATCTAGCTTTTCCTCTATTAGATAAACAACGTGTGCGTACTAATATCTTCTGTGCAATATGAAAGTCACGGCGTGTACAAACCTGTTTTTGCTGTCTTCTCCGGCGCTCTGTGGAACGTTTGATGTTGTTCAGCGCAATGTCAATTATTTCATGGTGTCGTAGTGAACGAGATGTAGGAAAGGTTACTAATTTTTTAATTTTGTTAGGTGGTTCAACATTTTTCAGTATAACAGATGGAGATAGCATAGTAGATTCATTTGGTATGGAATTAATTACATCCTGGAATGAGAGTATGTGTGTGTCCCAATCAATATGTTTTTTATGGAAGTATATTCTACACAGTTACCACTTTCTTTCATTAATCGTTCACAAGGGTTCGAAGAAGCATGGTACCTGGATATATAGATCGGAGAAATGTTTCTAGCTCGTAACATACGTGTCCATATAGCAGATCGAAACTGTGATCTTGTCGGAAATTACTTTCAATACATGCCCTACATGAAATAGAAAATGTTTTACAAATGCTTTCGAAACAGTTTTAGCAGTAGCTTTGCGTAACGGAATGAAGGTAACAAATTTTGAAGTGAGTTCAACAGCGACAAAGATGTAGCAAAAACCTCTATTAGTTCTGGGAATCGGACCAAAAATGTCTACAGCGGCCATTTGTCTCAATTTAACAGGTACAATGGGATGTAATGGAGGAATATGTGAAGTCGTATCTGACTTAGCTTTCTGGCAGATTTTACATGACGCTAAAGCTCGCCGAATACGTTTCTTCATGTTGGTAAAATAACAGTTCTGTCTCAGTATAAGAAAACATTTTCTAGCTCCGTAATGTGCGTAACTTAAATGAGTTTACCAGATTAATTTGTTAACAAGTTCGTCAGGAATGTATAATAACCAATTGTTGCTGTCAGGGTGAGAGTGGCGAAACAGAATGTTATTGCGTACAGTGTACTGGTTTCTAATGGTAACATTATTCCTATCTTGCCAAAGGTGTTTAATTTCTTTCCATACGTTGTCTTTACTCTGCTCTTGTGCTATGTCTTGTAATGACGACGAAATGAAATTCTCAAATGCAACTTGTTGAATGTACATGACGCTGCAATTTGCTTTGCAGAAGTTCGTTGCGACGTCTTGCTGATTGTTGCTGAGAGAACGGGATAGTGCGTCTGCTATAATATTTTGCGTACCGGGAATGTGAACAATTGTAAAATTACATTCCTGCAAATAAAGTTTCCATCTACTTAATCTGTCGTGTGTAAATTTAGCCGAAAGTAAAAACTGTATCGCTCTATGGTCTGTGTAAACGGTAGTGTGTCTTCCATAAAGAAAATGCCGAAATCTCGTAAATGCCCATAAAACACATAACGTTTCAAGTTCTGTAACAGAATAATTGCGTTCAGCAGGTTTCAGAATGCGACTCGCAAAGGCTATGTTTTAAATTACTGTAGTCCCATCTTCTTCAATTTCCTGAAAAATGTGTACGCCTAAAGCGGTGTTAGAACTGTCGGTGGCAATGGAAAAATTTCTAGTAAGATCTGGATGTGATAAAAGTGGTGCATTCTACAAAGCATATTTCAAATAACATTCTCGTGAACAAGATTCTGTGTATCTGAAGTATTGCTTACGTTGCTGGAACATGCAACTTGTACTGTATCTAGTCAAATTCTGTCTGACGTGCTATTATTTGCAGGAGGATACTGTGGCATTTCCACTATTTGTACTGTTCTGTTCTTTCTTCCTGCCGTATTACGTTCGGGATGATATCTACTGTCTGGTTCATTCATGATAATATGTTGTTGTGGATGATTCTGCTGCTGATAAGACCGACTGTTATTAAATGTACGCTGAAAATTGTACTCATTATTTTTACGTCTGTCATGATAGTCATTTCTATACGGTGCATTGCGATAGGAATTGAAATAGTGTGTTTTCTGTACGTAGTTATTTCCTTGTTGCTGTGCATTACTATTTGTTTGTAGCTGATGCTATACGTGCATGCGGCGAAACATTAAAGCTTGGTTGACCTTGTACATTACATTGTTGGTTAGGTATGCTAACCGGTTGGCTTTCATGCTGTTGCGGAGAAAAACGTCTATTGTTACCAAAATGTGTTTGCGACTGCTCAAAATTTGTACATACTGATGATTAAAATTTTCTCTGATATTAAAATTACGCTGCTTGTTGTCATTTCGGGAGTGTCTAAAGAGAAGTCACTTTCGGTAAAATTTGTCATATCATATTTTCTTTACTCATTCTTAATCCTAGATAAAGCGATAGTTTAGATAGATATAAAGGATAGTAGAAGAGAAGGCAGCAGTGCAGAAAACTAAAGATGAAATAGCACTACTACGGCTCGGGGCCCTGTGCACGCTACGGCACATATTCATTAATGCGTAATGAATCCCCCGAGGTCAATTACGTGCTACAAATAAATTTTACTTTTTGCGTTACAGGTAATGGCGGTAAAAATTCAAAAGCAAATTGCTGTATCCATGCCAATTCTAGTTTCTGCATTACAGGCAATGGCGGTGAAAGTACAAAAATAAATTGTCGTATCCAGTTCAAAGCGTGTACCTGTGCTCTGTCATTTTCAAATACCCTAGATTTTTACAGATAGAAAATGTTTCTAATCAAAATTATCGTCTCTGAACGTCTGAACAGGTTCAGGATTGTATGAGAATCTATTTGTCTGCGATTGTTCGAAATCTAAGTCACGTACTCTCTGGAAATTACCTAAATTATACTGGCTGTGTGAGTGTGACAAATGTTCGGAATGTGCCGTATGCTGTGACGTGTTAGTGACCGAAACATTTTTCATTTCTATCACTTTAAAACGTTCGTCAATTTGGCTGATACGTTGTTCAAATTTTCTTATCGACTTCCATATCCAGAGTGCGTGAAACTTCTGCTGACATTAATTTAAACTCGTCGCGTATCTGTGTTGCGTTATCTGAACATTGTTCAGTGACTGCATTAATTTCATCTCTAAGTGATTCTGTTGTGGCTACATGTGTATTATTTAATTCTTGTGCAACATATCTAGTTTCTTCACTACTGTTCGTAGCACAAGTCTTAGTATCCTCACGTAATTGTTCTGTAGTATCATGACGTTGCACGGTAATGGCTGTAATCTGTTCACTAAGTTGTTTATTCTGTTTATTAAGGTTGTCGTGTTTTTCGTTCGACTGCTTGAAACTTTCATTAAATTGTTGGCATGATTCATTAAGTTGTTTGAAACTGTTGTTTAGTTTTTCATTCCACTGTCCGAGATTTTCATTACATTGTTTGTACGATTCATTAATTCGTTTGAGATTTTCATTAAGTTCTTTGTACAATTCATTAAGTCGTTTGAAATTGTCGCCTTGTTCTTTCTTAAACTGTATCCGTACTGCCATAATTTGATCCAAGCCAATATTACCTACTTTATTCTCTGTGCTGTTTGATGGCGTACCTGCAATTGTCACGTTTTGTGTAACCATTTGGTCATTCTGTGATTCTCGAAAAGGTTTGCCAGTCGGATGTGCACTGTTAGTCACTACCTCGGTATCAAATAGATCTGACATATTTTGACTACACTGTTCATTTTCGTAAGAAAAATTTGTCTGTTCATTACGTAAATTTTGCATACCGGGTGTGTCAAGCTGGGCAGCGTTCATTGTAACAGAACGTCCCGCGACATCAGTTGTCTTTAAATTAACTGAGGACACAACTGAGTTTGTTTGCTCATCATTAGCATTAAAATCATTACTAGTGATCAGTACGCACTGATTGTCTGTAAATGGATGACTATCATTAAGACACTGAGTGTCGCAAGTATTATCGGTCAAATTATTTGAGTCGGCTATTTCACTCATTGTACATCCCGATGTACTGTTAACAGTTTTTTGCGGCATTTTTCACAAATCAGAATTAAGCACAAATGAAACAAAGACAATGCAAAATGCAACAAACACAATTACAACAAAGAGCAACAAATTGCCGATGATCAGTGAAAGAAAGAGTGACAAATTAGTAAATGCGTTGCGCCAGATGCAAACTACATTTAAATAAATAAGAGCAGATATATGACTACTTATCAGAAGATTCACAAAGAAATACAATCCTGGCAGGGTCGCCAAGTGTAACCTCCCCACAGAAATTATTAATGTATTTGCAACCATATGTAACCTCCCAACAAAATTATTATAATTAAATTAAAATGAACCAAGTGTAAACTCCCCACAAAAATAATAATTAAATGAATTTTTTAATATTGTAACCTCTGAACAAAATTGGCTCCCATTTATAATCTGTGTGCAGAAATGCATTCACATTTAATGTTCCCATAAAATTCTTTTCTCATTTTAATGTTAAGTTCGAAACAGAAAAATTCCTAAACACCAAAATAATTAAAAAATTCAGTAACCTGGTAAATTTTATGACGACAGCCACGCTGCGCCTTGGCCCTGTATTCTGAATAAACAAAAATGGCAAAAATTCTTACCTCAATAAAAACTGCAAATATATCTGCTCTTACATAAAAATTTTCGACACAGCTCCGTGCAATGCTGTCCCATGCTTTGTGATTCGTTAAAGGAATTAATTATTCATTGGATAAAATCTTTAAATTGAAATGAATGCTTTTTTTTAAAAAAAATACTTTATATTATAAAAATTATTATTGGGGCATTTTTGAAAGAAATTAAATGACAATTAATATACATTACTAGATATGCGCAAGGCTGCTTCTTTACCTTCTACAACAATACTGATCCTCCAGAGTCCTGACCAGAGTCCCGAGCAGAGCAGACAGCCGACACACGCCGACTACCGCCGACTCACACAGACTACTCAAGACTACTGTCGACACGCGCAGAAAAGCGCAGACTAGCGACAAGCAACAACTAACGACATAGTGCTCTCTGGTCAGAGACTCTCCTACATCTTGCCTATTGCAGGCAGCGCATATAGCGCATACCTCACCTCTTACAAAGGTAGGAGACGAGATACTGGCAGAAATAAATCTGTGAGGACCGGGCGTGAGTCGTGCTTCGGTAGCTCAGTTGGTAGAGCACTTGCCCGTGAAAGGCAAAGGTCCCGAGTTCAAGTCTCGGTCGGGCACATAGTTTTAATCTGCCAGGAAGTTTCATATCAGCGCACACTCCGCTGCAGAGTGAAAATCTCATTCTGGAAACATCCCCCAGGCTGTGACTAAGCCATGTCTCTGCAGTATCCTTTCTTTCAAGAGTGTTAGTTCTGCAAGGTTCGCAGGAGAACTTCTGTAAAGTTTGGAAGGTAGGAGACGAGATACTGGCAGAAGTAAAGCTGTGAGGACCGGGCGTGAGTCGTGTTTCGGTAGCTCTGTTGGTAGAGCACTTGCCAGCGAAAGGCAAAGGTCCGGAGTTCGAGTCTCGGTCGGGCACACAGTTTTAATCTGCCAGGAAGTTTCATATCAGCACACACTCCGCTGCAGAGTGAAAATCTCATTCGAGATAAAAACACTTTCTTCCTTCCTAGCATCGGTCGCCTTCTTCCTTCCTTCCTAATATGGTTTTGCCTCTTGGCTATGTTGCGTGTGTGTGTGTGTGTGTGTGTGTGTCTTCGCGTCACATATTTTCATTAGATGACGGTGTTATTTAACTCTCTTGCTGCTACAGACGAGCTCCTCGTATTCCGTGTTGAGATTTCTTTTTTTATGGCTGTAGTGCTCGACAAATGCTGGTGCCAGTGCTGAGAGATGCCGTTGTGGGTGATATGAAGTACTTATCCCCCGATTTTTCGAAAACTATTGGATGAATTTTTTTTATTTTTGCACATCTTATAGTGTGATATCTTCACTCTATAAAATACAAAATTTATTTGCCTTATCCACCATACTTATTGTGCTGCATCAAATTAAGTAAAACATTGCACGAAATTTTGAAGAGTTCGCAGAGGTAAAAACGCATGGTGTGTGGTTGATTTCAGCTCATACATCAAGTCGAACGAAATGTAGATCAGAGATCGAAATTTTATTTGAAACTGAGTGCATTAGGATATTTCATTCAGTTCTCGAGTTATTGGTTTCTATATCCGAAGAACGGCCGCGCGTGATGCGCCCGTCAATGTCTTTGTGTATCGTCAATCGTATGGTCATAACAGTAGTAATATCTCATTAACGGTTCATGATTCGGAGTCAAAGTTATCTGCAAATGATAGCACGCAGTGAGGTACATCTTTTGCAAGCTAACTACTCGAAAATTTTTTATTCGCCGAGATACTGAAATAACTTAGCAGCAATGAGAGATGGCAGTTGACAGATTCAGACGTCCATGGCATTGTGGGAAAATCCAACATAGTGCGCGTAGATGTCTAAAACACCTGGAGAACGGAGCAGTATGACGTGTATGCACGCCCACAGCAGTGAAAAGGTTAATATCTGATTATACGAAATACAGTCCATAAACCTTTCAGAGAGCTTTGGCACCATAGTTCTGACTGCAAACATCATTGAAACCTGTTATTGTATATAAAATGTAGTAGACCAGAGACATTTGAATAAAAGCACTAATTTTTAACCAATATCATCGATTTATTTTTCTAGGACGTAACATGATGCATTTTATATCTTTGTGTTGTTGTTGTTGTGGTCTTCTGTCCTGAGACTGGTTTGATGCAGCTCTCCATGCTACTCTATCATGTGCAAGCTTCTTCATCTCCCAGAACCTACTGCAACATACATCCTTATGAATCTGCTTAGTGTACTCACCTCTTGGTCTCCCTCTACGATTTTTACCCTCCACGCTACCCTCCAATACTAAATTGGTGATCCCTCGATGCCTCAGAACATATCCTACCATATCCTAGTCAAGTTGTGCCACAAACTCCTCATTCAATACCTCCTCATTAGTTATGTGATCTACCCATCTAATCGTCAGCATTCTTCTGCAGCACCACATTTAGAAAGCTTCTATTCTTTTCTTGTCCAAACTATTTATCGTCCATGGTTCACTTCCATACATGGCTACACTCCAAACAAATACTTTCAGAAACGACTTCCTGGCACTTAAATATATACTCAATGTTAACAAATTTCTCTTCTTCAAAAACGCTTTCCTTGCCACTGCCAGTCTACATTTTATATCTTCTCTACTTTGTCCATCATCAGTTAATTTGCTCCCCAAATAGCAAAACTCCTTTACTACTTTAAATGTCTCATTTCCTAACCTAATTCCCTCAGCATCACCCGACTTAACTCGACTACATTCCATTATCCTTGTTTTGCTTTTGTTGATGTTCATCTTATATTATCTTTATCCCCCCTACAATAGTGTTTGAAAGCAATGTAGAGGGAAACTCAATGGTGTATTGCGACTTACATAAAGAGTAGGCCCAATTAATTACTTTCACACTATCTACTAGTTTCTGTTCATGCCTGCTTAGTGAAGTATTTTAACTAGCACATTCTTCCTGCATTTATAAGCCTGGTCAGGTTAATTTTACGATACTGATTCGTTGGGACTAACTTCTAATGCCAATTCTAAGTTTATCATCTTACATGTAACTTTTAGGTATGGAGATAGCATTGGAGAACTTACTTCATAGTTGACAGTCATGTTTTAGGCACTAATTTGACGAATGAATTTATGTGGAAATTAATAATACGGTACTTGACGATACCACTGCAGGTTCTTTTCATTGCAAATGTATCTCTATAGACATGTTATATTGTCACACCTGACAAGCAAGCTAAATGTGGAAAATGGTCAACTGTTATTTTAACTATTTAAGCATGCAAATAGCATGCAGTACTTGCTTTAGAGTTGACAAACATTTTTAGGCACTAACTGATGACTGCATGTGTATATAGAAAATAACATTATGGTACCTGACGTATGTATAGCACTTTGTTTGCATTGCAGACGTATTTTTGCAGACATGTTAGATGGGGAAATCATGTTGTAACGTTTCACACGCATCATAGATGTGTAAAATAATTAATTTTTAAGCTCTTCCATGTCTTAAGCAAGCATTGAACTTAGATGGAACATTTAGCAGTGTTTCCGATGCTGACATCTGTTGGTGACTGTGAGTAACGTGGATGTAGTTAGTTAGTTGGTTGTGTATTCCATTGATCAGTCCCATGGTACAGTAGCCATTCTGATGATGTGGAAAGTGTCAAGTGCACAAGAAATGCACATATGAAACAAAATTTTTTAATATCTATATATATATTGCAATACAGAGTTAAAGATTAATATCTATATATAGACTAGATTAATATCTATATACATACATACATATATACATACACACACACACACACACACACACACACACACACACACACACACACACACACACACATATATATATATATATATATATATATATATATATATATATATATATATATACTGCAATACAGAGTTAAAGATTAATATTTCTATTATTTACCCCATTCCCTCAAATGGCACAAAATGCATGTACTATATTTATAGATTTATTTATTCCTATTCATGAATTCATCTATGGTATAGAAGGAGTTGTCAAGGATATATAATTTCAATTTATTTTTAAAGCTATTACTGCTGTCTGTCAGACACCTTATTTCATCTGGTAATTTGTCGAAAATTTTTATACCAGCATATTTTACCCTTTTCTGTGCCAAAGAAAGTTGAGCAAAGGATAGTGTAAGTCCTTCTTTTTTCTGGTATTATAATCATGAATGTCACTGTTGTTTTTAAACTGGTCCATGTTGTTGAGAACAAATTTCATTAGTGAGTAGATGTACTATGAGGCTGTTGTAAGAATTCCCGATCTTTTAAAAAGATGCCTACAAGAACCCCACACATTACTCTAACCACTTTCTTTTGAGCAGTGAATACTTTTTGTCTAAATGTTGAGCTACCCCAAAATATTATTCCGTGTGACATCAGAGAGTGAAAGTATACAAAGTATGTCAGTTACTAATTTCTATATCGTCAAAACCGGCAATTATTCTGATAGCAAAAGCTGCTGAACCAAGTCGCTTTAGGACATCCAAAATATGGATTTTCCAATTAAGGTTCTCATCTATACATACACCCAAAAACTCTGTATGCTCTACCCTGTCTACTGACTTCTGTTGATGTGTTATATTTATTGAAGGAACTGTACTTTTCCCAGCAGAAAATTGGATGTACTGTGTTTTTTCAAAGTTTAGAGCAAGCCCATTTGCAGAAAACCAATTAATGTCTTTTCTAAAGACCTTATTTGTATCATTTTCAATTGGACTTTCTTCTGCTGCATTAATAATGAGGCTTGTATCATCAGCAAACAGTGTCAGTTCAGCTTCCTGTTTCAGATAGCAAGGGATGTCGTTCACATATGTCAAGAACAGAAGGGGACCCATGATTGAACCCTGTGGAACACCTAATGTAATTTCACCCCAGTTAGATGAAATACCAAACTTATTTAAATCACTTGACCCATATAAGGAAACTTTTTGCTTCCTGTTCTGTAGGTATGACTTAAACCACTCATATGCTATTCGATTTATACCATAGAATTGTAATTTCTGGAACATAATGTCATGGTTCACACAATCAAATGATTTGGATAAGTCACAGAAAATTCCTATTGGTGACATTTTACTATTTAAAGACTCTATTATGTGGGCAGTGAAATTCTATATTGCTGTCTCAGTGGAAAAGCATTTCTGAAATCCGAACTGTAATTTACTAAGTATCCCATTACTGTTGAGCTGGCTAACCATTCTTGAGTACATTACTTTCTTGAAGATTTTTGAGAATGCTGTAAGCAAGGATATTGACCGATAATTATTGACATCTGTGGTGTCTGCCTTTTTGTAGAGAGGCCTGACAATGGCATATTTTAACATGTCTGGGATAATACTTTGAGTTAGTGATGCATTACATATGTGACTCAGAACATCAGTTGTAATTGCTCCACATTGTTTTAATATCTTATTAAAGATGTCATCTACTCCATCAGAACATTTATTTTTCAGAGATTTAATAATTTTACTTATTTCACAAGAGGTTGTTAGATGAAATTTAATCTGACGAAATATTTTCAAAACAGATTCTTCCATGTACTGTCTAGCAGTTTCTTTTGAACTGTTCTCACCAATTTTTTCTCATACACTTAAGAAATGGTTGTTCAATACATTAGCTGCTGCATACTGTTGGTTAGGATGGTCTCATTCTCTTTAACAGTAGCACTACGTACCCCAGTGATTACTTTTCCTGTCTCCCTTCTAACAACATTCCATATTGATTTTAGTTTATTGCCAGAGTCGTTAATTTTTTCTCTAACATACATATTTCTTGATTTCCTTACAACTTTCTCAGTATTTTACAATAATTTTTATACTGTAAAACTACTTCTGGATCTTTACAAGTGCTTGCTGTCTCACACAGCTTTCTTTTTCTTTCTGAAGACACTTTAACACCTGTAGTAATCCAAGGTTTCTTTGAAAAGTGTGTGGTGTAACACTTAGTAATTTTCTTTGGGAAACAATGTTCAAAGAGGGATATAAATTTATCAAGAAATATGTTGAACTTATCATTAGCATTTGGCTCATTATATACATCTCCCCAATTAACATTTCTTAAGCTTTCTCTGAAGTGCTATACAGATACCGGGTTGAGTGACCTCACACTTTTACTTAATGGTTTCTGAACTGTACACCCTGTTATGTTTTGTAAAATAATCAATTGTGTATCATGGTCTGACAATCCATTTACCACAGGGAAAGCATGTGTTGGTTTCACATCCCCTTTCTGTACAAATACATTATCTATAATAATGCTACTGTCCTGAGCTACACGTGTAGGGAAATTGATCACTGATTCTAAGTTACATGTTGTTAATAACACTTCTAGTTCACTTCTCCTATCAGAATTACTTAGAAAGTTTACATTGCAATCACCACAGAATAATAACTTCTTCTTTTTGTCTGACAGACAGCATAATAGGGAGTCAAACATTTTTACGTACAGCTCCCAGTCTCCTAATGGGGACTTGTACACTGTTGCTAATATCAATACTACATTATCTAGCTGAAGTTCACATACACAAACCTCAAAGTGCTTATCAACACAAAATTTGCTTACTTCTACAGTTTTGCATTTATAACCTTGTTTTATGGAAATGGCAACTCCTCCTTTATCCATCCTAGATCTACAAGTTTAAGATGCTAAATTATACCCACTTATATTGACACTATCCATGACCACAGTTACATGGTGTTCAGACAGACAATCAATCTCACTCTTATTTTTGAGATCATTTAAACACACTAATAGCTCATCTACTTTATTTTTTATTCCACTGATATTTTGATGAAGTATGTTGATACTGCCCTTAACTTTACCCCTATTAACTGTATGTCAAGTTTCTTTTATTCTATTTATCTTGATTGTCATCTGTCTGGACTTTGGTTTTAACTTAAGTACAGCATTTGATTTCACTTCGAGTTTTCAGGGTTTGCAGAATAGCATTTAAAGTAAAACTCGTCTTTGACAACTATGTATTACTAATTTGGTAGTTACATTTATACAGAAAAGTTGGTTTATAATTATTTATAGAAAATGAGTTATATACTTGTTTGAACATTCCATAGTGAATGAGGTATAGTTTTGAAGGAAATTTACTGATGCAACTGGTGAGTCAGTCAATAAATTATTTTTTGGACTTCAGTAATGCAAACATGAGTCGTCATTTTTTTACACGATTCAGATATTTTGACATACTTTTTGATAAACCTTATGTACACTTTCAAGGGCAGTTTGAATGGAGCTACATTGTAGTTGTCTCATTTTAATACTAGGCTCTAGATGGAGGAGAGGAGAGGAGAGAGAAGTGTATGATGTAGTTTTTACAATTAATCCAGAGTGTTAGGATACTTTTGACCACAGCCCATATAGACTACACTGTAATGGGCTGTGATTGGAGAGGAGGTAACGGGGCATGACCTTTTTTAGATAAATAATTCAGTTTGATTTTTTGAACACAGCCCAAATGAGGCAATATGGTAATTGGCTGTCTCATTTTAATGGCAGCTAAAATACTAAATTATGAAGTGGAGGAGAGAGGAGGCAGGTGGTACATTATCCAGGCATATCATTTCTTTGAGACATTTTTCGTAAATATCAGGAAGATAATGAGACTTGGTGTAATTCTTATTCCACATTTTTTGTTACATTCTGACTGGCTGGGAAGGAGAGATGGAGGAGGGCATGGAGATATAAAGCAGAATTGAAGTAGTTCCCCTATTGGTGTTTCATTTTTAATACTTCGTTGTGATTCATTGGGTCTAGGAGGACAGGGGGCATGGCATAATATAAAATTGCTGTAGTTCCCCTACCTTGGATGTTTTGATTTGGTGTAGATATGTAAAGAGGAGGGAAGGGGAGAGGGCTTCAAATTTCCTACTAACGTAATTGGACTACTCCCGCCATGTTGAATTTTTTGATTGGATCATTCGTTTTTGATACTATGCTACAACTGACTGGCGATAAAGGGTATTTTGCGGAGATGGGAAATGGGAGGGAATGATGAAATAGTTTTTAATTTTCCAGTAACACAGTACAGCTATTTACAACAGTTTGGATTTTTCGTAGGCTCTTTCAGTTCTAATATTCCACTATGATAGACTGGAGATAGAAATGAGGAGATGTGTGACTTCATGACATGACCGAGGAGAGCGATGATGTCACTCATGACATCACTGATAAGGACGATGTAGTGATAGATCAGTGACCTGAGTGTGCCAGAAGGCCCACAGTAAATGGAGTGTGTCAGGTAGCACATACCTATACTTCTATTATCGTCTCTAATGGTTATTGCCACAGTCTTGAACAACCTTCCAGCAGCCAAGAACATGCGTTACATCACATGTATCAGCTGAAGTACAGGGGGAATGTGTTTCTGTCTTATATTTCCTCTGATATTCAGCAAAATTTGCTCTGAGCATGTCCTTATTTTTGATTAGGGAGCTCAGATTCTTTGTATTACCAATCGAAATATTTACCATCATTGTGGCCTTGAGTAATGCATACTGTGCAAGTGCTAAAGGAAACTCATGTACATGCAAAAATTACTCAGACTAAAAGTATTTCAGGTACATGAATGATTTGCTGATATCTCTCTCACTTTCCGAAAACTCCATATTCGATTCAGTCTTAAGTTTTAAGTCATCAAATCTTCATACTTATCCATTGTTCACTATTACTGAACCTGCAGACCATCGGAAACAGGAGGTCATTCCTGCTAGTACAATGACACTTACGTAGGCTACCCCAGTGCATCATTATCTGGCAAGATTTTTGTTTAGTGTATTTAAATCTGACCATGTATCGACTTTCTACACATTAAAATTATAATTTTTATTCTATACTATATCTCTTTCTAAAATATTCTATTCTTTCTTTATAGCTAGAGAAATGAAGATGACTAACTTTTTGTGTATATTTAATACATAAATTGAACATCTGAAGGCAATGATTCTTATTTTTCATTGATATAGGAAATGATACCAACTTAAAATTCAGTAGAGTTATCAGACACCAGGTTGAGTAGCAAAGAATTGTAAAAGTATATGCCTGTGTCTTGCGCTGTTGCTTGTACTAGTACACTATTTTTTGTTGGAAGAATTAGCTTACTGGCTATTTTTGCTGCTGAGAGGTTAAACGTAATGTCATGGAAAAAGAATGTATGAACTATTTGCATATGATCTGGTAAAGAGAAAAGAGCAAGTAAACAGAACTATAAATATGAAATTAATTTTTGTAGTGTTCTGTAAAAATACTGTTGTTTCTAAATGTATTCTATAACATAGAATCTTCAGATGTTATCAGTGATCTGCAATGCATTGAGGTGAGAACTTACGATTTGAACTTATATTTAAATTCATTTATTCTTAACATAAACCACTTATGTACAAAGTGGTATCAGTTGTTTCAATAATAGTGATTAAATTGATTTTGTTTTGGTTAAAGATGTCTTTTTGGGATGATTATGGTGGTATTAAGAACAATGAAAGATGGAGTGATGGTAGCTCAATCAAAACTGGGTGCTGTTTATATTACTGTCCATTTCTATTCGTAATGTTAACCTTGACTTTTCTGTAACATATTCTATGTGATCGAACCTGTGGGATCCTTATGTTTTTAGTCTGAGAAATATGACACAGATCATTTGACATTTTTAGTTTGAGTTACAATTATTGAAGTGAAATTGAAATAATTGTTGTTGATTTTATTGTGCTAAATAATGCCTGAAATATTTTACTTTCTATGCATAATGTACCACCTGCCTCCTCTCTCCTCCACTTCATAATTACATAGTTTTGTGCGTTTTTTTTAAATAGCACATTTAAATGAAGTCTCAGGGAACTGAATTTCACATTTGGAAACCTTGTAGTATCTTTGGAGCATTTGAGTATTCAAAGAACTGGGACTCACGCCCGAACAACAGGGACTTACATGCATTGACTATAGAAAATAGTGCATTGAGAATGGCTAGCTATTAGCCGAAATCTGGGTTTATGTAATAAAATCTACAAAGGACGACTGATGGCTGGACTCTATAATTTATAAATCAATAGCAAGAGCCTCAACATTTTCCTTGGGTGAACGTAGATCTTCTACATTTGTCAGTGGCTCGATCCAATATAATACACTGTGGCTTCCATTCCAAAAATCCTCATTCCAACCAGAAATTTCCTTTGATACGCCAAATGTTAGAATTTTCGTTAATAATTTTGATGAGGTACTGAGTGAAATACTTTTCATAAATATCTACCTGTGTGGTTCCATCTATGGCATTCAGGAAATCATGTTAGAAAAGGACGAATTGGGATTTATTAAGGAGCAGAATATATTCTAAGATTCTACAACTCGACGAAAAAGATACTGGATAGTAGTTTTGTAGACGAGTTATGTTACCTATCTTTTACACAGGTGTGATCTGTGCTTCCTTCTGACTACAGTCCACAGATTTCTGTTAGAGAAGTTGCAGTATGTTTAGATTAAACGAGGGGTTGATTTGTATGCAAATCCGATGTAGAATCCGACGGGATTTGCATTAGCCTTGGAATTTTTTTCAGTTTTAGCGATTTCGGATGTTCCTCAAGTCTACTTACACTAATATCTGTGTCATAAGTCTTTGCAGTAATGCAAAAGTTAAACTGTGGTAGTACTACAGCATTTTTATTTGTACAGGAACAGTTGAAATAAATTTCGGATTTTTTGCTTGTCTTTTAATTTAAGTTCCTGTGTTGTTCATGAGTTCCAGAACTCTCACTTAGATGCTTGTGACAGCACTTACATGTAACTATAATTTGCTTGGGTTTTGTGAGGAGTCTTTCAATGAAATTCTACTACAGCTGTCATGGAAGGCTTACATTGCCCTTGTGGTGGCTGAAGTGTTTCCTTTAATATCTCTCTATATGTAGACAAATGCATTATTGTACATCTGATGTGCAATAGTCGCTTTTTGTTGAGAAATATACCAATCAGGGTAGTAGGTACATACCGGTTCAGTGTGGTGCAAAATATTCACCTAAAATTAACACACAGTTCATCTACATGTTCATGTTCAGAATTAAATGTTTCATGCCCCTCCTTGAGATACGTCAGTGCTGCCTACTACT
The DNA here is from genome assembly GCF_023898315.1 of Schistocerca nitens. Classification (NCBI taxonomy): domain Eukaryota; kingdom Metazoa; phylum Arthropoda; class Insecta; order Orthoptera; family Acrididae; genus Schistocerca; species Schistocerca nitens. The sequence continues at coordinate 416,069,219 of NC_064619.1, read as the reverse complement.
ATATTGTTTTGCGTTCTTTTTATGTCAAAATCTCTTGCTGACTGCAAAGTATCTTTTCTAGGTAAATAACTCTTATATGTATATATAATTTTCATTATTGAAGATATTTTGTGTACTGCTTAAATTAATTTTATATACCTTCATGTTCTTAAACTAATTCTCATATTGTATTCTATATTTCTGCCATCCTGCTTGATGACTCTGTTTCTGATTTTATTCTACATGTTGTGAGTAGATGATCATCTATATTTCAGAACTGGTTTAGATCTATCATATTATGTACAATTTCTCTATCTTCTGATAAGATGGAGTCAGTCACTCTGCTGCCCATTACATCCTCTTCAGCTGATTTTCTATTTGAATTTTATGGAATAATGGGGAAAAGACAACTTTATACTTTGTCTTATTCTTGTATCATACCAGAAGTTTCCCACTGATTAATAGTTCTTTAATTTTTTTCCTGCTTACAATTAAAAGTATTACAGAGTATTTAATGTGTAAAGAGTTAGCCATACCGTCACTAAATCCGAGATATTTTTATATACTTCCTTTGACCTTATAGTCTAAATACTGAAAGTTTCCTGTTGTTTTGCCATTAACACCAATGTATTTTTTGTCTTGCGTTTCTAGCCAAAGTCAAAGTATTTATTTCCTTTTATATGTTTTCAATCATGTTACATACAAACTTTGCTTAGAGAGGGATATGCTTCTGCTGATCGTAAAACACTAACTTAAAAGTTTCAATTATAGTTTTAAGAATTCACAAACAGTCAATGTAGAGTATATGTCCCACACAGTAAATGTATTTACGAAGATGCAGCTAACATCTGTCATATTATTAGGGAATGGTATCACAAAATCTCCAAAAGTTTCTCTAATGTATTTTATTTCTTTACAAAAGTTTCGGTCAAGTGACCATCTTCAAGGCTCAAGTATCATTACATCAGGTTAAAGGAAAGTTCCTTGACATCAAGTACATAATTATTATCATTTTCACCATATTGATTATGTCATAGATGTCAACAAGCCTTCCCTTAACTTGTTGTAGTGCTACGAGAGACTTGAATTTGGTTGCCTGACCGAAAGTGGGTGTCAAAAATAGATACATGCTACAGCAGTTTTCAGTGGTTTCATGATTCCATTACACAAGAAAACTAATGCTATGATCAGCCATTTACAGGAAGTATTATTACATAAGTTTGCAAATGAAATTATATGATACTTTTTAACATCACAGTCAGGTCCTTATGATCTAACAGTATATTGGACATTTTGTTAAATATATGTCAAACTGGTTATTGATTTATGTTCGACTACTATACTGAAAAATTAAGACACAAAATGTTACTCTAATCCTGATGAATAATATGTTTGTCAGTGATGTCAGCTACTCCAATAGTGACATGCTTTTTGCTTGAACACAGAAATGGATTTGTATCAAATTTGTGTCGACTTCTTCTGTGTGGTATATGCATGTCTGTAATTAGAAACCCAAGCATGTACAAAAGCGCAATAAAATAATGTATTTGATGAATATTTTGATATATATTAGCAACTCAGGGACTTCCACAGGATTTAAGATAGTTATAATGTCTTATCTAGCTTGTTAAAATAGAACTTTAAATAAATAAAATGTTATTACATTTTTTGGAATTGTAGTGTTTTATAAATATCTACAGATTATTTAAACAGAAAATTAAAATTACAAGATAGTTCTTCCTGATGGTAAAATAAGAAATAATTTTAAAGTATTACAGATCAGACAGTACAAGTGAGTATAATGCTATTTCTTTTCTTTAATGGATCAGTGAAATTAAAATAATTCTTAAGGAACAGAAACACTGGGATCAAACTGCTCGACACTTCAGTTGAATTATTGAGTTTCGCATCTCTAGACAAGTTATGGTGCAATATGTGAGGGACTAAGTATACCACACAGAAGTCGACACAAATTTGATACAAATCCATTTCTGTGTTCAAGCAAAAAGCATGTCACTATTGGAGTAGCTGACATCACTGACAAACATAATATTCATCAGGATTAGAGTAACATTTTGTGTCTTAATTTTTCAGTATAGTAGTCGAACATAAATCAATAACCAGTTTGACATATATTTAACAAAATTTCCAATATACTGTTAGACCATAAGGACCTGACTGTGATGTTAAAAATGTCATATAATTTCATTTGCAAACTTATGTAATAATACTTCCTCTAAATGGCTGATCACAGCTTTAGTTTACTTGTGGAATGGAAGCATGAAACCACTGAAAACTGCTGTAGCATGTATCTATTTTTGACACCCGCTTTCTGTCAGGCAACCAAATTCAAGTCTCTTGTAGCAGTACAACAAGTTACGGGAAGGTATGTTAACATCTATGACATGATTAATATGTTAAAAATGATAATAATTATGTACTGGATAAGAATCTTCCTGTAACCTGATGTAATGATACTTGTGACTTGAAGATGGTCGCTTGACCGAAACTTATTCTCCCTGAGTTGTCTGTTGATGTTTCTCTTAATATTTGCAGATTACCCACTTTACTCAGTGATGTAAATTTTAACATTCTTTCTACAAACAAGCACTCAAATGTTATATTGGTATGTCAGCTACATTATTTGTTACTCAGTTGTTTCAGATGTTACAATTGGGACAGGTTTTGGGTCATAATTATTTCTCTTAATCGAATATAATAGTTTAAATCAATCCTTGACAAGCTTCTCTGATAGTCATCCTATGATATTCAGCATTCATATCCCACAGTTATGTGTGTTACAAAAAATTACATTTGACATTTAAGCTTATAGTTCTTGCACTCATTTATTCTCAGTGGGTTGTATGTCTATGTTATTCTTCATACTTGTGTATTTCCCACCTTACTCAGTAATGCGCGTTTTAATATCCCTAATATTACAAAGAAACTGGAACTTTTGTCTGTCTTATTTTGAAAACCATGAAGACATAAACATAAATTTACTTGATTAAAATACTAAGTTAAAAAACTTGCTGTTAGACTGGAAACTAAAGTAACTTGAAAAAAGTATATACTGTTGACACAAACATAGAGTTATTAACACACTTATGAAGTTTTCTCACTTGTAAACTTCTAACATTGTTTGTAGCTTACATGATATCTTTAATAAGGTAACAGTCTAGAGCAATCTAGATAGTACCTGTAATTCAGTTGAGTGTTTAAAATGAGTGCTCCCTAAATAACGAATGAGAAGTCCACTAAACAATTTTGTCGAATTGTTCAAGTGTGTTTTCCAAAATTTTTTTGGGGGGGAACTGTGTTTTTTCGTGGCTTGCTACAGGGTAACAACTTTTTTTTTATTTTTATTTGGTTCTTCATTCATCCATAGATAAATTTCTTCTAGGGTGTTATCATTATACATACACCCACAAGTATTATTATAACAGAGGTACATAACATAAGAATAATGCAGAAAACAAGGCATACAAGTTCATAAGAAGTCTGTGAGACAGACATATATACAGTATTTATCACTAAATTACATAGGGCAAGGTTAAAGAAACAAGAAGGACCTAATCCAAACAAGAGAAAATCACAAAACTCCACTGATAATACACATTAGTTCCCAGATTGCACATAACAATTTGCAAAATAAACTCGTATTGTATGGTTTACAAATTTGCACCATACTCCTTGGCTATTTTGTTATTGGTCAACCTGATTATTAATTTGTAATAATTTTCATTGCATGAACTGTATACCTGAGTTAACTATTTCTTTTTAAATATACTTTAAGACATGTGTTCAATTAACACAGCTCCTTTATTTTTCATCTCTTCTGGCAGTTAATTATATAGTTTGACTCCTTGTAAACTTTAGTGGTTTAACTCTTAACTTCATTCTTCCTTTGTAGGTACAAGAGACCATTACATCTGGTTTGGTGATCACATATGTAGCTTTTTGATGCATACTGCACGGTGTTTTTCTGTATAAAATCTGTAGTTTGAAAAATGTATTCAACTGGAGATCTCAGAATACCACATTAATTAAACAGTCCTTTCGTGACTTGCTCACTAACCTGATGGCCAGTTTTTACAGTATGAAAACGTTTTCCACATTCTCAGCATTTCCACATCGAAATATTCTGCCATGTTTGATGAGGGACTGTGTGTGTTCATAGACCGTTGTTTTTAGGCATGAGATGTGTTTAGTATTCATAGGACTTAGCATGATGTGCTAATTCTTTTTCTGAGTACTTTGGTATGCTCATCCAATTTCAGTTGCTAATCAACATACATACATAGAAGTTTTGTGTTAGTTAAACACTCTATGTTCTCATTATGTACCTTAAGTGTTGTTGTATTAGGTTCTTTTATTTATGAAGAAGTTAATGTTACTAGATTCCTTTATGTTAAGACTTCCATTAATGTTCACTGACCAGTTGCAGAACACCATAAGCACCATGTCAGCTTTTACTTCTGACATTTCTGGTGTCCTGTGTGTAGTTATTGTGCTGCTGTCCTCAGCAAAAAACGCTATTTTACATTGTGTAGTCCACCATCGGAAATCATTAATGGAAATGAAAAATAATATTGAGACTAACAGACTCCGTTGACAGATTCCAGTGTTCAAGTATTTTGTAGCTGACAGAAACTCCACCAAATATTTTGTGGCATGTGAGACCTGAGTTATCTCTAACCTCTGCACTCTGTTTACTAAGACCTAAAGCATTTATTTATTACACCGCTTATTCACAGTGCTTCAAGTTTGCCTAGAAGTGTTTCATGACCAATTATGTCAAATGGTCTACTGAGGTCTTGCGAAACACCTGTAACATTTTCTCCTTTATCCAAGAATTCTAAAACTAGTTTTATAAATTTTGTCAGTCTGTTTCCAGACCTGAAACTAGACTGTTCTTCGTACAGAATTTAATATTTATTTAAACAACTCATAAGTCTGTTTTACGTAATAGTTTCTATTATTCTTGAAAAAGAAGATAGTAGCGAAACAGATCAGCAAATCTCTATATTTTCTGTATCACTGTTTTTGGAATGAGGAGAACTTCTGCATACTTTGGATAACCAAGGATGCAATCGAATTGTGAATGACTCACATTTAATGCCGGTTAGGGATGCTTTTGTGCTGCTAATGTAATATTTTAATAGTTACATATTTGCAGCATCTAGACATGTGGATGTTGTACCCTTAAATTTATTCGAGATGCCACTGATTTTATCCCCAGTGGTGGGCACCAGCAGCCTGTGTAAGGCACATAGTAAATTGCAACTATATGTTATATTTTTGGAAGCTTTTCTTCATGTTTGGTTGCTGTGTTACTAAAGTGATTGTTCACACATTTGGCAAGGTTCTTAGGGGGATCTGTTAAACTGTCCTTATTTCTGATTTGTAACCTTCTTTCTTTAAACTTCATGCTACTAGTTTATTGTTTTTCTATATTTTTATTTCTGTGCTTTTATTTTTGAGCTCTGTATTGGCTTATCATTTTGGATTCTTTTTGTATCCTTCTTCAGTTTCCTGTATGTGTTTTCTCCATCTGAGAAAAAACTGTAAGAAGGCTTGTTCTCTCTTATTGTCTTTGAAAGGTACGAGATATTTGAGTGTAGGACTGATCAAGGATGAGTGTTTGGTTGTTCTTATTGCACTTCTTACCCATCCTAAGGTACCATAACTATACAAGATATTCAAGAAACTGTTGCTGGTTCAAATGGCTGTGAGCACTATGGGACTTAACATGTGAGGTCATCAGTCCCCTAGAACTTAGAACTACTTAAACCTAACTAGCCTAAGGACATCACACACATCCATGCCCAAGGCAGGATTCGAACCTGCGACTCTAGCAGTCGCCCGATTCCAGACTGAAGTGCCTAGAACCACTCGGCCACGTAACTGTTGCTGACTTCATGTAGTTTCATCATAGTGATATTTAAAGTTCATCATAGTGAAATTTAAATTTTAGCTCAAAATTTATTTCTTCAGTCAGAGACGTCATATTGCTTATAAAAATGAAATGAGATCCTCTCTTAAAGTAAATACATGTGTCTCCATCTGTCCTTAAAATGGTTCTGAGCACTATGGGACTCAACTGCTGAGGTCATTAGTCCCCTAGAACGTAGAACTAGTTAAACCAAGTAACCTAATGACATCACAAACATCCATGCCCGAGGCAGGATTCGAACCTGCGACCGTAGCGGTCTCGCGGTTCCAGGCTGCAGCGCCTTTAACCGCACGGCCACTTCGGCCGGCCATCTGTCCTTAAGGGGACTTGCTCATGAATAGGTAAGATTTTCATCACACATTTTCAGAGTGCATTACTGTTGATCTGTATCACTTAGGGTGTTGCTGTTTTATGCCAACACTGATTAGCATTAGATTACACAGATAAATCTCCAGCCAGCCACTTAAATGTGATATGCAGAGTATCCATGTAGATAGAGATATGTACATTGTATTTATTTGTCTATAAGTATTTAATTTCTACAATAATTTGTTTACACTGTGAGTTTTTAAGGCAAATTTAGTTTTTGGTACCATTGTCTAGGAATTAATGCTCCTAATATCACTCAAATTGCGTCAAATGTTTCTCAGAATCCGTAGAATTATATTATTCCTCACATTATATAATGTGGAATATATTACATATCGTTATTGATGATCATTCTTTAAGAAAATAAAGATTAATGACACAAATTTATTTTAATTTCTTGGACATACTTCAAAGTATAAAATGTGAGACAGAAAATTATTTTATGAATGTTGAGAGAGACATTCCTCAGTTTTAATGGTATTGTACACATGATATCTGAGATAATGGAACTGAAAACTAAATATGTCTTCAAAATGCATCATGTAAACAAATTTTTGTAGCAATTAAACTATTATTGATAAATAGACGTAATTGATACTATTATTTAACCTAATGTCATCCAGTGTTGGTTTCTGACACCAATGTCCCAACTACTATAAAAGAAAAACAGCGCACTTTGAAAGTATGTGACGAATACGCTACCTGTTCGTGAACATGATCTGCTACAGTAACATGTTAATTCATAAAAAGGTAACACTGTGTATTCAGTTTCAGTTCATTTGCACCAGTGTTCAGTAATGCAGACAACAAAGTAACTATAGCTCCATGTTCATTTTCTAACTTTTGCACTGTGTTCCTTATTGATTGAATATTGTGGTGAAACACGGTTAAATTATAAAAATTATTTAACTTTGACGCTTCTGCTTCCTTCCTCCTTTTGAAAAATCTTTCAGAATGGAATGCGGCCTCTCCTTCTGTCATTATGATCCATTTGATCTTTTACTTCAGTTACTTTACTTCCTATGAAAGTAACTTGGTAACAATAAAAAATCATGTGATATAGAATAGCCAAAACGCACTATACAAACCAGAGAGAATGTAACAACCCAAAGATAAAATATGTGCAATGTGATCTAGTTGCCGCAACTGCAACAGTGTGTTGTTCTACATCTACATCTACTTACATACTCCACAAGCCACCATACAGTGCATGGTGGAGGATACTGAGTAGCACTACTAGTCATTTCCTTTTCTGTTCCACTCGTAAACAGAGATAGGTAAAAACGAATATCTGTATGCCTCCATATGAGCCATAATTCTTCTTATCTTTGTGGTCCTTATGTGAAAGGTACTTCATCAGCAACAGAATCTTTTTACAGTTGGCCCCAGAATTCGTCGATAGTGCTTCGCGAAAGGGATGTCGTCTTCCCTCTAGGGATTCCTATTTGAGTTCACTTCGTATCTTCATAATAATAGATTGCTGATAGAACCTACTGTTAACAAATCGAGCAGCACACCTCTGAAGGACTTCGATGTCTTCCTTTGTGCAACTGTTCCACTGCATTAAGTCAAACATTACTTGAGATGCATATTGTTGAGCTTCCATCAATAAACAAATTCACAGTGCTATGCATCAATGTTAATTTGCAACTAACACTGCTGGAGAAACAAACTCAAGATGGAACTGGGGAGTACTGAGTACAAGGTAGAGACCGAAGAGCATTGCTGTTGAAAACTGCAAGCCCCATGAGTGAATGGCAAAAATGCGTTTCTAATCAAAACACACAGAGTGTGCCGTGAACTTTTGCACTATTCTGCGTATACTTCCTGTGTTAGAAGACTATAAAAGGTAAACGGGTTTAAGAAATCAGTCGAGATGCATCTATGATGAGCCACAAGAGACTGCAGTTCCTGTGTAACAAAAATACACGGAAAATATCCTTGAACAACTATTGAAATTCTGTTGTGGGAATTACTACAACAATTTGTTTACATGAAGAATTTTGAATACATATTTAGTTTTCAGTTCAATTATCTCGGACATCATGTGTCCAATACCATTCAAACTCAACATGTCTCTCTACGCATTCATAAAATTATTTTCTTCCTCACCAGGTGTAGTAAAGTAAAGGAAGATTAAGATTTAATGTGTCGTCGATAGTGATGTTATCGGAGCAGAACCAGCAATTTCCCTTAAGGTGTTTACAGAATCAAAGGAAAACATTTATCTGGATAACCTAGTGAGTAACTGAACCATACTTCTCTCGCAGTTCCTAAAGCACTCCACCACGTTTATCTGTCCCTCTATGTGGAAATAACTGTAGATATTTCCAAGGGAGGTTCTCTATGGTGGGATGCTATTGGTCAGGCAGGACTATAGCTCACCACCATAGGTGTAATTTCAAAGGTGTGGTTGGTAATTACCATGTGGTTGTGTGATGTTCCTTCGCGAGAAGAGCAATGTTAAATATTCGTTTTATTCCATTGCTAACAACAACAATCCTAACAGTACTAGAATGTGGCCGTCGCCTCCCAAGGTAAAGACAGGACTTGGACGATGAAACGAGCTTAGACAAAGACATGGACTCATGTCACAGGCAGCATGCAACATCGCTTGGGACAGTAGACAGCAGCTCAGTGAGGCAGCCTGGTCAACAGTCCCCTCATGACGGTGGCTCAGAGCCAGGAGCAGGGCAGCGAATGCAGGCAGCTGTCGTGGAAGCACAGCTTGATGTGATATGAGCTGGTCATATGTAATCTAACTGTGGACCCCTAGAAGATGGAGGTGGCTCACAGTGGTGGCATGTGCCTGTAGAGGCCAAGACAGACAGGAACAGCATTTGCCCACACAGGTAGTGACACGAACAACTAGAGGGGTCCTTCTCGAACGTTATACCTCTGGAGTCGGCAGCCACCAGAAGTTGAAAATTGACCAGCAAGTGGCCTACTTGTTGGTAAGCACCAAGTCATCAACATTTGACTTAGTGCGGACGGCAGGCTCACAGTTAGTCCATCCAGAATCTTTTGGCAGTAGCTTGCTGACCCATATCGAATTGTAGACTGACATAGACTTCCCCGAGTAGCTGGCTTCTGGCGATAGCTGCCTGATGCTTATCTAGAACTGGCGGCATATATGCAAGCTTGACCTGCTATTGTTTCTGAAACTGCAGTGGTATTACCCTCTACGTATGACAATATCGAGTCATGAGGTACGATTTTTGAGGAACCGTGACATCCTTAATCCAGCTTTCCCATTCACTCATCAACTTCACAGCTCTGGTAGTGCTGTAATGGTGTAGTAACTTCTTTCAGGAGCCTGAGATAACGACTTCTGCAATGACAGCGTACTGAATACATCATCTTGTGCAAGAATCGTAACTATTGAAGTTTTGTGCACCATCCTTCCTATGATATCTTCTTGCTGAGACGGTCACAAGAATCTGCTGATTTGCTAATTGGAAGTGTGATGCAACGAGCCTCCCATCTTTGTGAGATCTGATGCACCACATTATAGACTGTCTACATCCCTGCAAAGGTCTTGACAAAAATTTCCATAGTTTGACAAATAGGTACAATGTACTCAGTGTTTATTTTATTGTAGTTCAACTTAAAACACACTGTGCCTTAGCCGAGAGCACAACTAATTCTTACTTTCTAAGGTTAATCAGTTGCAGTATCAGCTTTATTGCGAAGCACTTTTTAGCATCATATTGCAGAATGGAGACCACAGGGCAGGTCGAGCAGCTGATAATGTACACTACCCCTTCCGTCAAGGGTCGCAGGCTAACTGCTGGCACTAAAAAGCTGTGGACAGCCGAGGTCCCCCACACCACACTCTTGTTTCCTTGTCCAGGTGGCTCTTGACAGTACTGCCTACATTATTCCTAAGCCGTTCCTCAGTGGGCAACGCCGCTTGAAAGCCTGTAACTTTTATCCGACAGAACAGCCCACAGGGCACATGATACGAAGGATCGATACTAGAGGACAAGTAGGACACAATTAAAAAACCATCTGGGTCTCAAAGACAGAGTCTTATGGTCACATCCATAGTACACAACAAATAATTAAAAAAGATCCGTCTGCAAACAACTGCCAATTCATGCACTAGATATTCAAGTGGGTGATTAGTTTTCTGCCTAAAATAATTGCAGGTTGCACAAAGTAGAATTAGAACCATAACAGTACCAGAAATTTAAACACTGATCGTTACAACCTGTATACGCTGCTGTATCTGCTACGTAGTAATGCGTCATTTGTGAGTTGCTGTTAGTAGTGTATCTATGGAACTTCCGACTCACCAAATCCTGAAGTTGTAAAATTTTAATTTCTGTATGTCACGTGTCACAGGTTATTGATCTCATAATCCAAAATGCTGAGAACAACACCTCGTCTTATGTATCATGTAACAAGCCACAGCCACGCCTTATCTATCATGTGGCAAGTAACACCTGACTCCTCCATGGATCCACAGCTGATGAGAAATCCTAGATGGTGAAACTAGCTCAATTGCGCTTTGTGCCCCATCCCCTCCCCTCTTTTGAACCATTCATACCCAAGTACTGAAATGACGCATCCTATTAGAACGTAGTTTGAATAAACATATAAAATCAATTTAAAAACTTGAAGATGGTGGAACTAGATTAGTTACACTTTTACATCTCATCCCATCACAGTAAATCATTGTGAAGTAATAAAATGATGCATGAAAATGATGTCAAGTTACATTATTCATGTAAAATAATGTACACATACATATCTCTGGTGCAACTCAAAATTATGTATGAAAATGACACTAAGATCAAAATTATGGGTAGCTTTCATGACATTTATATAAAATTATATACACCTGTGGCAAAATGCTGCTGAGGTTGGAGACATGCATTATTTCTGTGAGAGTCATGTAAAATTATATAATACTAAAATTATGTGTGAAAATGATGCCAATGACAAATATATGCATTATTTCCATCACATTTATGTAAAATTTCACACACATGCATATATCTGTATTTAATAAATATAGTATTAAAATGATGTGTAAAACTATTTCCAATAGGAGCCTAGCATTTTAACAGCTGTTAAGATGAAAGAACCAATACTACATAGGCCCCACAATGCCCGATCTAAAATATACCCATGTCATTTGTCAAAAACACGTTTTTAGCATTTCCAATCTAAAATATGTCACACAGTTAATAAATATCTGAACTACATGAAATGGCGCCAACAATATTGTCAAATATGTTTTCATGACAGAGTTAAATCGCTCATGGACTGGCAAGCCAGTCGCGTCAGTGAATTTCATTGGATGTTGTATATAATTCACAGTGGAATATTAGAACGAGTGCAAGAGATACACTCCATGTATGCTTCAATATGTGTTATCTAAGAAAAATAACAGGCAGTTGAGATTTAATGTTAGCCCTTAAAGATCGAAACTAACCAGTCGAGAGTAAAATATTAGGCAAACACACAAATAAATAGGCATTATAAATACAATTAACTAGGCAAGTGCTATGTGTAACACCATTATATTAAATATGTAAAAGTTATGACAGTATCTAAGTATGCAAAGTTTGTTCGATCTGATACTGTGTACTGCCATCATCTTACGTTTTTCACTACCAGTTCAAGAGGGGCGACGATAATGTACCACTAGAAAAATGTAATCGCTGATATTCACCAGCAGTTATTACAAATGATTGGCTCTAGTCGAGGTTAAGAACGAAACTAACTGCTGCAGTTGGAAGATGGCTCTCTAAAACGTTTACAAATCGGTAATACAGCTCTCTAAAACACTTACAGACTGTATTTCCAATAATCAACCTGTAAATAACGCAGTTTCAAGAAGAAAGGAAGAAGCTATTGTTTACGATGTATTACGCAGATTGCACAAGAAGTGCTTTGTTTATACACACTCAAAACGAACACAGACGGTTACAGAGATGTAACATCTCAAAAGATTATGACAAAGACGATATTTTATAAGTTAATTCTTTAGATATAACATCCCTAAAGAGCATGACAAAGTCGATATCTCGATAGTTGGTTGTCACTATATGCCAGTATAATTACAAATATCTTAGAACATTCTAGAAATATGAGCTTATACTGTTTCTCGAAATATGAAGAATTTGGCACACTTAGTAAGAAAAATGAACCATGAACAGAATAATTCCACATATGAATTGAATGAATTTTTTACTGAAATACACACAGGTGGCATATTGATACTATTGATAAAAGCTGTTGGGTGAAGCAACATCTGTTAATGACAAACATTCCGTTGCTCTATCACACTTATCAAACTTTATGAACGTCCAGGTTAAGTATTGTCACATATAAATTATCGGTATAACCTGCTAAAATACACATAGCTCCCTTATTGGCATTACTTCAATAAATTGCAGCTCGGTGAATGGCTGTAATTTGATGTTTGCACTGCCCATTGAATTCATCTAAATACACCAAAATTTGTTGCAAAAAGACCCACATCAGCACTACTGCAAATCTAACTTAAAAAGTATGAAATGCAGAGAGAATTACCATGTCTACAACTTGTCTCTAAACCCGAAAGTTCGATATTCTCACTGGACGTTGCAAGAAAAATGCATCTTAAAATTAAATATTTCCACACATAAATTGTCTGTATAACTGAACAAAATACATGCACCCCACTTATAAGCTGGAGAAATTCCTATAGAGCGCTACTGCAGATCTAACTCACAGCCTAAAGTACACTGAGGATTAGTAAGTTAACAATGACAACATTGCAATAAACAATTCACAATACATCTTGTAATTCATTTAGCATAGCAATATTATTGGGAATGTTGTCATCTTCTGGTGTTACACAGTGGAAAGCTGTATTCTCTCTGTAGCATATTATGATGTTGTTTAGTTATTAAAGTAAGCATTACAGTCTTTCATTCCCTCAGTAATGTAAACAACATCTGATAATGCTGTTGCCTCATTTATGTAAACATTATAGAGAGAAGAGAAAATGTATTGTGGTGTATAAATCAGAGGGATGATGATTATGAATAGGCAGAATAATTTTTTGATGAAAAGTAATAATGCATTAGAATAGCAGATGAGACAGTTGTGAATGTATCTTATAACCATTAGGCTGCTTATTATTAAGTGGAGAGAATTATGGCCAGAGGAGAACGATGATCAGTGGAGAGAATAATGGGCAGAACAGAACAACGGTCAGTAGAGAAAGATGGTCAGTGATCATTCAACATGGTGACCACGATCCTCCCTTGGGTGACTGCCTTTCTCTTCTAAATGGTTATGCAATGTGGGTCTCCTTTTTTATATATTCATGTGACCTGAGCTACTTTCCAGTTTCTTTGTATGACTCTTCCGTTCTGCAAACTATTGTATATGATTATTAAATACAGAGCTATTTCAACAGCACACTCCGAAAGAAACGTAATAGTATATGATCTCGACCAGAAGACTTGCCATTGTTAATTGACAATGATTTTATCATTTAAGTTCTATCTATCGCTAGGTGAGCAGTAAGAAATACACTGTTTTCACTGGAGAAGAGTAGACAGATGCGACGACCTTAAAGCATGTGCAAACAATTATAATAACTCGTTAGGTATTTCTTACTAGAATTCGTTATTAATCACAACAGACGTTGTTTTCGAGTTTGTGTATCCAGTACACGTGTCTCCAACCCTGATTACTCTATTCAAGTCTCACTCTTAATTCGCTTCCAAATTTACTTCATGGTGTACATTATAGTTCCAACATTATAGAATGAACAACACAGATTGCGTCTTTCATTAATTGTTTCTTGCAAGAAAGTAGATTATGTGTTTATAGACTTCTGAAATGCGTACTTACTTCTTAAAAAGTGTTATCACAGCTTATGATGCCAGTGGTGAGCAGTTTGATACGCATGAAATTAATAATACATATTGTAACTTTGTTGATGGCTTTACTAGATGGTAAATGACGACTGTTTTACCATTTGACGATTTACCATTCACCTTTCACAGTTTACCTTTCACAGATCAGCACTTACCAATCACCATTCGGCTGGCCCCATTCCTCTTTTATTGTTCAGCATTTACTGTTCAGTAATGTGTTCCATTGTTTAAAAGGTGACCCAGCCCATTCGTTGAATGGTGACCCATTTGGGTTCTTTAATTGGTGAAATATTCCTTTTCATTAAAAGGGGATCCATTCCATTTCATGGTCATGCAAAGGGATGATGGTTATCTACTAGGGGAATGGTGTCACCTATGGGGACTGGTGGTCCCTGCAGCTAATGGTGCCCACACAGGAAGAATGGTGGCCATCGAAGAGGGAATGATGGTCGCCCTGTAAAGTGACAATTATTATCTCCAGGAGAATGCTGGCCACCAAGGGGGAACAGTTGTCACCCATAGGGGAATGGTTATTACACTGACAGATGAACACAGACAGTCGTTCTCTGTTGTCCATCTTTCTCCACTGACCATCATTCATGACTGACCACCATTCTCTCCATCTAATAGCAAGCAAGGTAATGGTGGTTAGATATATCCACATCTGCTTCATCTATGACACGACCTCATTATTAATTTTCATCTCACGTGTGTGCACACAACATCTAAAAAATTATGTATAGTATTTCCACGTGGCTCTCGTCACCATCAACATCTCTCTGCTTTATACAGCACAGTACATTTTCTCTTACTCTCTGTAATACTTACTTAAATGAAGCAACGATATCATAATATATTTTACTAAGGGAATAAAACGCTTTAATACTTACATTAATGAGGAAACAATATTACAGTATATTAGAGAGGGTTAATGGTGTCATACTGGCATCAAATTTCACTATAACTCTACCCAGCACCATCGTGGACGAGTCACACATTGAAAAAGTGGCCACAGCCCTTCCTTTGGTGCTTTGTGTTGGAGGTCAGAATCGTGACACCCAGTCTTGTAATCACGCAGTTTTCCACTCTATAACACCGAAAGATGACAAAGTTTTTCTTATGCTAGTGTTAGGGATTGTGATCATATTCTATACTAAACGCATTCTGAGATATCTCCTTTATAATATGTTGTCATTGTTTACTTTGCTAATTTTTGGCGTACTTTAGGCTGCAAGTTAGATGTGCAATAGTGTTCTACGTGAATCTGTGTAGTCAGTAAGTGAGGTGCTTGTATTTTAACAAGTTAACAGACAATTTAGGTGCAGACATATTTAATTTTAATGTCCATTTTACTTTCATAGTTTGGCAGCAATTTCGAAATTCCGACTTTAGAGGCGAGTTTTAGACACAAGGATTACATTGTTAACTCCTCATACAGTTTGAGGTGTAAAATATATCTGCAGTAGTTTTCATATGCGTGTTTTTGCAACATATTTTGGTGTATTTAGAAGTATTTAAAATGTGGTGCAAAGATAGAACTGCAGCCATCCACTAATTAACAGTTTACTGTAGTAGTGCCATTAAGCAATCTGCGTGCATTTCAATAGTTATACTGATAATTTAGATATGACAGTATTTAATCTGAACCTTAATTAATTAATAATATTTTACCAAGATGACTTTTTACAGTCATAATCTACTTAAAGAACTGCATCTTTAACCATAAGCTGCACAAATAAACTTTCATTCTCTACTGATTTCGGTTTCTCATATCATCATCTCAGTCCTGATATGATGGGCTGTAGTTTTCGATTTTGCTGACTTCTGGCCAACATATAGGTTTACTATTTTGTAATCATGTTCCACATCACATGATAAACATATTCAATAGGGTCATCACTTGGAAACATAATGTTTGTCCAGTGATACTACACACACAATCACACACACACACACACACACACACACACACACACACACACACACACACACACACACACACACACACACACACACATATATATATATATATATATATATATATATATATATATATATATATATATGCTTAAATTCGTCTAATGTGTCTCTGATATTATTGTGAATTGATGTGCTAATCTTATGCGTGTCCTTACTTATGGCTTCTATATCACATATACAGTTCTGATATAACATTATCCTACTTTGCATGGTAACTCATGCTTAGTCACCTATGTACCCAAGTTCTGGTTGATTCTTATTTGTATCTATGACAGTGCCTGACATCTATACAGTATGAGAGTTGATGAACATTTGAGTGTATAGTATGATAGCTACTTTGACATTTTAATGTACTTTTTCAATTTTGAGTGTGGTATTATACTATATGTCTGGTTAAGTCATCTACAGTGTATTCTGAGTTCTATATCAATTTCATATCTGTAATCTATTTGATGAATGCCCAATGCTGAGATTTTGAATCGAACATTTGTAAAAGCAGACTGCAGTGATTGTATGAGGATTACATTGACATTTCACCATTTTTCCATGTTGTTGACATTATACAATACCACTGTGTATGTCATCCATATATCAAACTCTTAGTTATTGAGGCATAGAACTTTACTGTAGTATCCCAGATCAAAGAACATAAAACACTAGGTGTTTACACTATCGCAATTTGTATAATACATTTTATTTATTACAATTCTTATTACTTACTGTAACCGAGCCCTACGCCATCCAGGGTCCAAGGGCATAGATAATTAGAATGTTTCACTCAAAATGATTACTACCCAAGGATTATATTAGGTAGTAATGGACTAACGCTTGTGATAAACGTTGTATTATGATTCAATTTGTTCATATATGCTGTATTTCCATGATATGGTTCCTTACGTATCAATGGGTATATGTTTATGTGTATTTACATAATTCAGTGTAGGTAACTTACATTGAATATGGTAGGATATAATTTGGATTTTATTCCTGAGTTCTTTACTGAACATCTTGTGATCCAAGTTATTCTCTAGTCAACTGGGTCATTCTTCATGGTAGTTGTTTTTCATTTGATAGTGTATTATTGTAAGACCAATATGATACTGTTTAACATCATAAAACATGATAGATGGCCATGTATAGTTATTTAATGTTGAGGTCTTTCGAAACATCTAAGAAAAATAGGAATGTGTTTCCCGTTTGATGTTTTTACCTTTGTAAGTACTTTTATATTTCTCTTTAACCTTTGTGTTAACATCATTTGCTACCCATAATGTGTACATTGTAGTTTTTAAATTATCTCTTAACTGTCTTCCTGTGATGATGGTCTGAAAGACTGAAACTGGTAGAGAATATATGTGTGTTTGTACAGCTGAGGGTTAAAAATGTGGTACAGTAACCAAACTGTCAGTGGTAAAGAGTGATGCTTAACCAAAATGTTTTATTAGTTATATCAGTGCCCAAGCTTTGTACATTTCAGTAAGTCATAAAAAATTTTGTATGTCGAAATTTTTCATTTGAAGGTCTAGTGTGCTTGCAAATTGTGCAAAATTTTACTCAGTTCAAGAAACTTATTATAGTTGCATATTATCAGAAGCAACTTGCTCTTGTGCATGTTTGTGTACTTGGTAAATGATTAATAAATTTATCAAAGAATTTGCTTTCGAGATATTGAGTCAGTCGTCGTCTTTGCAGATGTCACGTCTCTGTTACTGTGTTTGGTCATTTTGAGTGTGTATAAACAAAACAGTCGTCAATTGATACATCGTAAATGGCAAATTCTTCCTTCCTTCCTATAATCGTGTTTGCCTATGTTGTGTGTATGTGTGTAGGGTTTACATTACGAATGTTCAGTACATGCTGGTGTTACTTAGGATTTGAATATAGGAAACGCCTTCTGTTAATGTCTTAGAGAGCTGTAGTTCCGATTGGTTAACGTTTTAGAGCTATAGTTCCGATTGCAGCTGCTCGTTTCATACCTAACCTAAACTAGGCTAAATTACGTGTAATAACTGATGATCATTAACATCGATTATGTTTCTGTAATGGTACATTATCATAGTTCCTGCTAAATTGGCGCTGAGAAACGTAAGATGAGGTAAATATCTAATTTGAGGGTGTTATAACAAGTGTATGCCTAAGTAATTACTTTCAGAATGCCTGTTTGTGTGTCTTTGTTTGCCAAGTATTTAAGCCTGGTCAGGTTATTTTTGATCTTTTGGACATAACTTTAGATGTTTACTACATGATATATTTTCTTAATCTCCATGTGTTTATGCATGGAAATAGCATACTTGGAAACTACTTCTATACTCATTCGGGTATTCCACAGCCAATTATAGATAGATTCCCACGAAATTTCGGGACAGGACTGGCATGCCAATCCATAAACGATTTTATGTAGTTAGTAATGAAAACAAAGTTTACGATATTTTTGATGCTATCTTATGCAGTTCAGGCATTTTTTAAGTTTGTGACGTATTTTAGATTGGGAAGAACTCTTATCG
Organism: Schistocerca nitens; assembly: GCF_023898315.1. Classification (NCBI taxonomy): domain Eukaryota; kingdom Metazoa; phylum Arthropoda; class Insecta; order Orthoptera; family Acrididae; genus Schistocerca; species Schistocerca nitens. The sequence continues at coordinate 416,050,545 of NC_064619.1, read as the reverse complement.
TAATTTTTGGGCAAAGACTGCAGATATTTTTCAGCACAGACAAGCTAATGCTAAATTGGAATTGACTCTTTCATTTTAGTAGCTGCTAAATACTAGGCTCTGATTGGATGGATTTTACCCATCATTTTATTTATGCACTCAATAAATACAGAGGTATATGTGTGTACACTATTTAATGTAAATGTACGGATGTAACGCATATCTTTGACCTTGGTGTCACTTATACATATCATTTTCGGTTTTACCTGTGATTGGCTCAAAAGGATAGTAGGGGTATAAACCACAATTGATGTAGCTCGACCATCTGGAACATTTGGAACTTCCTCTCATTTTTTACTAAAACTAAATTTTACTTACATGTCTCATTTTCATAATTTGCTGTGACTTGTAGGAAAGAGGGGAAGGGGGTGTGGCATAAAGCACAGTTGATCTAGTTCTGCCATCCTGCATTCTTTGACTGGCTAGAGATAGAGGCAGGTAGGGGGAGGCGTGGGAGTGAAGGGTGCTCATTTGTGATGTGATAGGTAAGAGGTGGGTCTGGCTTGTCATGTGATAGATAAAAGAGGAATGCTACCGCCATGAGGATCAGCATGTGACTGGATAAGATTGGGTTCAAAATTGTTATTAAGGTATGGTAGGTTCCGGACTGTGAATACTTTCAGTGGTTTGTTTGGACTGAACAATCAAGGTTGTGTCATATTCACAATGATGTGATTCCCCGTTATGGTAGCTGGGCGATGGAAAGTCGGTGTTGTGAAAACACAAGCTATGCTGTTAATTATCAAATCATTACCTTGTAGCTCTAGTAGTATTGTGCCTGTGGGTTGGCGTTGCTCATAACAACTTGTAACCACTGCTTCAGTTCTGTACATGTAAAATATCCAGTGTACACATTCCCTTTGGAATAATATACTGGGACTAGGATATCCCTTCGTCATCCTGCCACTTTTGCTTTACCTAAGAACAATGGAACCCAACACGCATCTGTGTCAGTCTAGACTTAGCAGTTCAGGCAAAACATATCCCACTAACATCCATCAATGTTGCCGTTTAACTCTCCCCTTCCATGAAAAGTAACATCAGCACTATCATTCTTACTCACATGTATACCCCCAAGGCTTCCCAATTTATTGAGTGGGGGTGGACTCTGAAACACTCATAAGGTTCATTTGTACTAGTTACCGGAAGTCAGGCAATTGCATAGAGTTGCGCATTGTCAGTATCGATTCCTGCCATATGACATAAGAAAATAATGACTAGGTTTGCTCACTTGATATGGTGATAATCTCTAACTCAGCCGGTAGTTCCATCTGGGCCCATCATAGGAGAGTCAGGAAACGTTCAGGAGGTAACAGTATAGAGCCTAACAGCCCATTTGCTGCTTCCTGTGACCCCACTTCTTCTACTCGAGCATCGCCCATACTGACAACCAGTGATAGCAAGGGTCTTCCTGCAGTGAATCTTTTGTCCAACAAGTCCAACCAAGTCTGTTTACAAGTGAGACATCTGTTCATCCCGCTACTGCCCATTTTCACGTAGCCTGTCAATTGTGGCGCTAGCTCATGCAGCGTTTTTTTGTTCTTCAATATGCCACATTCCAAGGTTGGCTATTGAGTAGTGAGCACTCACTTACATTTGTGTTACTGTCCGCTATTAATCTCAGCCAGAGTACCTTTCTGTTCCCAATTATGGTCGGCTTCGTGATCCTGAGTGCTATCATTGACAACTAACCCTTGCCCATATTACCGTGTCTTACATCGCTGCAAAACATGATACAAAGATCACAGTTTGATGCAACTGCTCACACGACTTTCACTGGAAAGACATAACTCCCTTGCACCTTCTGCAGCGTCCCTTTTTCTTAGCCTCAAATTGTAGCTCTGAGAATACTTCCTACAGCCTCCACACTTCGTTTCTCAGTTCCCCCAATGTCCAGTGGCAGGTGGTTTAGACGATGTCTTCCTCCTTGAAGAATAGTACTCCTCCTTTTATTGTCGAGTCTACAATTTGTCTACACTTACTTCAATGAAGAGATGCAACACTGCTAGAACTAAAACGCACATCATAATCATTCCAGATGTTGTAACTACCTGGAGAAAGGAATCTGCGATCACTCTCTCTCACCTTCTTGAAAGACCCAATGTTTGTGATCCATACTCATGGATATACTATAAATCATATAATTTTCCCCCATGTCGTTCATGCACTCACTTCATTCAATAAATTTGAACAATAAACTCCATTCCATGTTTAATGCTAACAAAATAAATCAAACTGAACAAGCCTACAACTTTCCATATTAACAGACCAAGATTCCCAGCCAAAACACAAAATTTACGTGAACAAGAAACAACCATTAACAATGATTCCTATGAATCCTACAGTTTCTATGAACTTAACTGCAGACAGTGATCATCATAATGTAAAATTCCAAGCAAAATTCCTACATGCAAAACCAATGTAACCCCATTCACAAAAAATCCACTTAAAATGTTTTGTTAGTGTACCCTCTTATTCCACAATCTTAATACCTATGCCATTTTGTCTGAAGCATGCATGACTGTCTGTGGCTTTGTATTCTTCCTCTAATGACCTACTTTCTTCCAGAAATTGGTGCTGCTATCTGTGGTAGTGGATCTAGGACACCTTTAAAATGATGAAGGAGCCCCACGTTGGCAACTGTAATTTGACATTCACACATGACGTAATTTCCACCACTTGGTATGGCAGCTGGTACAGTGCAACTAACTTCTTTGTCTTACCCTTTGAAATATAAAGGCTTGTTTACATAACTGAAGGACCTTTGCATTTGCTTTTTGAACCCACCTCTGCATGTCCTTTACTGTTCTAATGAAATTCCATATCAGTTCCCCATTCCTTCCAATCCCCAGTTTGACCACATCAAATGGCGAAGACATTTCTCTCCCATACACGACCATAAGGGGTGAAACACAAGTGCTATATTGTGTTTCCGAATTCCATGCTGCTACACCATTGGTAAGTAAACATTCCTGTCATTATGGTGGCTTTTCATGTCATAGTTCAGTAGCTTACCAATAATTTGATGAATGCATTCTGTCCTCCAATTATCTTACAGATGTAGTGGGTTCGTTCCTATGCATAACAAGTGACATAACTGCTTCATCAGCTCTGAAGTTGTTGTCTGATCATCATCTTGGGAACAACAAACCTCAACAGTTATTTACCATCACAAGCACTACTGTGTTTACCTGTTGATTTGGAATAGCGGTCATCACAACATACTGTAAGAAATGGTGTGTGGCTTAATGGTCCTAAAATATCCATTCCAGTCATTTCGAATTGTGGGAATGCTCCTGGTAACCTCTGTAATGGCACTTGCTGATGACATACATGTATCCATTGTGCACACAGTTTCTTATGTACTGATCCACATCTTACTTTTGCATCATCTACCAATAATGCTCATCTACTCTCTAGTCCATCGTCCTGCACCCTATGTGCCTATATAAGACACAATCATTTGCTTTCTTTAATACTTCTTCCTGCAGCACAGTAGACACTGTGATATGTGGTCCAAGTTTCGTCGACTTATAAGCAAAACAGCCATAAATGCAAACTGTGGCTGTGGTGTGAATAACCTGCAGTCCATGTCAATGGCTTGCGCTGCCTGCCACTCAGCAAGGTTACACCACAGCATCTCTCTTACACCAATGTTTCTGGTAAGCTCATGTGCCTTACTATGCGTTTTACCTGGCTTTTGAACCACTTTGAAGTCAAACTCACTCAGATGGAATGCCCAGTGTGTACGTCTAAACAAGGATAATTTTTGTCAGCTTTGTTCGATTGCTGTGAAGTGTAATCAACTGGATTATCCTTACCCTGTACTTATTGCCACAGAACACAGCCTATCACCTCATTGCTGACATGATAAAATACATTCCTTTTCATAATGTAGATACATAAATACAACGAAAGTTGTTAATGCCTCCTTAAGTTTTTCAAAAGTAACTTGACCTTCTGCTGTCCATTGTAACTTCATACCCTTCTTCAACAAATGCATAAGTGGTTGTGCAGTAACTGTAAACCGTGTAACAAATTTTCTGTGATATCTAGCCAACCCTTTATGTATCTCTGATGCCAGAAACTGTTGCTGTGCGTCCATCAATGTGGAATGTCTTCTCACACCATCATGTGTAATCACTTGTGCTAAGTAGTGCAGTTCCCTTAATGCAAACTGACAATTCTCGATGATTATGTTCAGATAAATGAAATGCAGTCTCTTAAAAATTTCTTTCAACTGTTACACATGTTCCTCCATACCCTTCAAAATACGACAATGTCTTGAAGGTACACCATACATTTATACGGCTGTAAGTGCTTTACCACTCCATGTAGCAACTGCTGAAATGTGTGTGGCGCATTTTTTAACCCAATGGTATTCGCTGATGCTGGTAATACATCCCAGGGATTGTAAATGCAGTCCTCCAGCACTTCTGCACTTCCTCCATTTGATGATAATTGTGGTAAACTTTTTACGTTTTTAAAGCTATCAAGGGTCGCAATAACATTTGGTATCAGACATGCATCTGTCATCATTCTAATGTTCAAGTAGCGATAATTGCAGCAGACTATATATTTCTCTGTACCATCCAGTGGCTTCTCCTTCATGATAACATTTGCTTCTCCCCACGGACTAGCATTTATGAGAATTATTGCAGGTAAATGAATTTTTCCATTCTCACTCGCAAATGATAGGGTACACAGGTGTGTTTCAAGGGTTATGTCAATGAGTCAGGAGGACTCAATTAATCCTCAAAGTCTAGCAATTTCTTTTCAATGGCTATCCTCCCTTTTCCATTTATATGCTCCAATTTAGCAAGTAATGCAGTTTTACAGACAGTTTACTTATAATTAAGATCCACATTTGATTTGCCTGGATCATCTGAACGCAGAAAATCTAAATTAGCAACTAACAACCCTTCTGCCACACTCACTTAATTGGCGCCAAAATTATCTGCGCTGATGGAAACCACATGTTTACTGTCTGCTTCCTGCACACGAACAGTACACTACATTTAAAACATCATGATGCATCTCAATTCACCATTCTCCTTTAATGGTTCTGTCATACACAAAATGTTATCAGTTAGTTACGTTCACTCGTACAGCGAAAGTAATTTTCCCTTTATCTTGCAGCTCTCCATCATGTGAATTGAGTGTTAATGACTTTACGTTCAGTGTAATCGGTTCCTCCTTCTTGAAAGGCGATTCTTGCAACAATACATTAATGACAGCAGCCACTCCCAGGTCGGAACTGTGCTTCATCGAGTTCCACCTTATGTTGCTGAAGATCGATTTTTGTATGACGTTTCTTCAGGGCGTCTAAACCGTAGGATCGCGCAGTACCCTTCACCTCCATGAGACAAAACTCTCTTGGAATTGTTTTACTTCGACCTGAAAATCGAATATCGCTGAGCCAAACGATTCCACGTCATTATTCCCTTACCCGCGTAACCTATAATGTGGGGGATTCAACCTCCTTTTACCTAAGAGGTACAGACTTGCCACAGATTGGTGTATAACAACAACTTACACTCTAGATCATCTATCTCGCCAGTTAAGAAACACCCTGCCTCTGCATATATCTTTATATGTAGCATTGAAAGTTACTGTGAGTGCAGTATGACACATTTAGACCTATCATTGGTGTTTAACGACCTATTATCTACTTTGTCCTTGCTTACTTTGCTTCTTACACCTACAGTCTTGCTCTTGGTGCCCACTTACTCCACATCTTCTACATTGTGTCTGGCGATAATGCCTCTAAATATATCTTGAACGGACACATCACTTAACACTTTAAGTCTGGAGGGAAGAAACTCTTCTTATCCCGTACCATTTTCGGTATGTCTATTTCTTCGAGCGTCATGGTAACTGTGATGAAGACATCCAGATTCTTCAGGTTTTATCCACGTACCCTCCTTGACATATGAGGTGGCAGCCCCCTTAGGGAAACTTCCAGTGCCCTGTGAGCCACTTCTGGAAAATAACTTCGTTCATTTCGTCATTCCCTGTCAACTAATAGGTTTGGCGTTAACAGTTCTTATTCTGTCGTCAAATCCTTCCATTGATTCATTTCATCTCTTTGACACCCCACTCAACTATTCACGAAAGAATACTTAATCATCAATAAAATATTCTCCTTCACTAAGTACAACAGTCTGCCAACGCTGGGACACTTTTTCGATACTGTGACTGTAGAACTCACGTGGTCTTGAGGCGAAGAACTGGCCAAGCCATGTTCTGAGCACATTTTCATCCGGAAAGAAATTTCCTTGAGGGTTGTTCGATAATGAACGGAAACGGTGAAAGTCTAACGGGCAAGATCAGGTGAATAAGGTGAGTATGTAGTTTTTTCCAAACCCAATGCCCGTATAGAACTTTTTGTCAGTCTAGCAGAATGCGGGCGGGCGTCACCTGGGAGTAGCATCTCTTCACATAGTCTTCCTGATCGTTGTTCTTGGACGTCTCAGCTGTGCACAATAAATATCAGCAGTGATGGTTACACCTTGGCGAACCAGTTCATAGTACACCACACCGCCTCTGTTCTACCAGATGCATAATTAATTCCCTTATTTTAACTTAAAGACATCATTTATCGTCACCAGTAACAATACAGGCTAGGAATGGTTGGTGTTGTTCACAAGTCAATTAATAATGATTAATCAGAGATGCACATATTGCGACCCGCTGATTTCTGTGATTTCGATTTAGAGCATGCGATACCTATAAACCCGATACTAGAATCTTCCCCATTGCATACAAGTATCGCGCTATGATGAAATGATCACAGTTCATCACATTTGCCACTTCTTTACTGCACTAACGTGGATGGGTGTGGATTAATGCTTTTTAACGATCTCCATCAACCCCCCGAAGGTTTTTCTGAACGTGGAGAGTCACTAATGTCGAAAAGATCCTCTTTAAAACGAGACAACCATTTTCTTGTGGTGCTCTGTCCAGTGGCGTTATCTCCATAAAAGGCGCAAATGTTTGTGGCTACCTCCGCTGCTGTTACCACTCTAACTCAAACAGAAGGGGAAATTTTTCGAATCCTCCATTTGGACTCCATTTTCTAGTGTTCACAGCTCCACTCACTATGTCCAAATGATAAGATTACAATGTGTAAAGTCAAAAAGGAACAGTGAAATACAAATAAAAATGACAGTCGACAAATAAACATATAGCAACATGGAATACCAACATGAAAAACAAAAAGGCTATGGACTTATGCACCGACCTAATAGTTCTACTTGTTTGAGTCCTCAGAAATACACCTGCTTTCTACTCTGTCTGTCATAGAAATAAAATATTAAATTGTGAAACTTAAGGAAGTCTAAACACAATGTCAGATCATAATTTGTTAGTGATGACGAACGTACTTGATAGACTAAATGTCACCAAAACGAAAAGTGATGCACAAATTAGCTAGAAATTCCGAGAATTCGGAATTCAGTAGAGACACTAATGATGTAAAGACAAAAGCACTGAAGACATTCAGGCGACGGGTGAATGAGCATACTAAAGAGAGATATAATTAGAACTTAAGAAAATACGAGTGAAAATAATTATTTTGCAGTTCAGTTGGATTTGAGGAGGAATGTGTCTGCCTCGACTGATCGAAACTCTAAACGGTACGAATTGCTCATTAGGCCGGATTTCGACAAAGTACTGTAAAAATAAATGAATGGTATTTGCATCTTCTACGAACTGAATATTCAATAATTAAAAATAATATAATTGTATACTTATGCGTTACGAGTGACTTTCATGTATTTTGGGACCAGTTGATAAGGAGTGTATCTGTGATCAGTAATTATTCTTTTCGTTGTAATCGTTAAGTCATGTTTAACCTGATTACCAAGGTTTTTTTATTCTATGGTTTCTGCCTTGTTAGAAACTAATTGCTCATCGATAATGAGATGATTATAGAGGGAATACTACCTCAGTGGGACAATTTCCGGTGAAGAAAATATCCTCATCTGCTTTGAAACCTGTCTTAATTTTCATCATGTTAGATTCTTTCGAAATGATTGTGCTCACGACCACGTAATCCAGGGCAGAAAACAGACCAGCATACGTCGTAACATCGTCTGTCTTTTTATTGCATTACAGATCTATATTTCAGCTGACAGTGCAACTATTGTCAGTGCATGATAAGAAGTCACGCAGACTGAACGTAATTTCAACGTCACACATTCCAGTTTAAATCAGGCACATATAAGCGTTGAATGCTTCTACATGTCTGAGATAGATTAGGTTATGTACTGTTATAATCAGCCCACATGACTACTTATAATGCACTGCTGATAGCTGCACTGTCAGTTGAAATCTGGATCTGCAATGCAATAAAGAAGACACATGACGTTACCACCGATGTTTGACCTCCTTTCTGTCCTGTATATTGGTTTTAGATTAAAGTAACTGTTTCTACTGCAGTATAAGAACCTCGAACCACCTCGCACCAAATAAATGTTCCGAAAATATAGATGCTTCACCTTGTTTCTGATTAATCTCATGCTAAGCATAAATATTTGTGCATTCATATACAGATTAGGGAAACTAAGTGACCATATTGTGAAGAGTATTCTTTTAATGTCCAAATAAAATCGACTCAGGCCGCGTTTTATTTCGTTTGTTACTAGTTTCACTTATCACATTCAAACATTTTAAGGTATTCATTGTCTTGATAGTACAAAGCTCCGCTCGACACTGTCGTCACCACAAAGTGGTGTGAGATGGGTGTGCAATCATTCTCTAAAAACTATGAGCCAACAAAGTTCACACAATATTTTACTGCAGATCCTTCTATTTCGTTGCTGAATTCTGTAATGCTGATAATGCGTTTGTATGCTGAATCTAGTCCTGATCATGTATATTTTCTATCTCTCCATTTGTTGTTTTTACCCTACATTCATAATCGAAATGATATTAATAATAGGAGTGATTTCTCAGGAATATGCAAAACTCCAAAATATCTACAATCAAAACACGTCCAGAGAGTTACAAACGAGACAAGAAGACTGTATTAGTGTCCGTTGGAGGCGCCTTGACAATGTTACGATCGACCACAAAACTCATCGAGAAACGCGTATACCTCAGATTGCAGCAATAGCAAAATTTTGCACAACTTCATACAGTGTGGGAGTAAGAACCTTTGTGTCTGCTGAAATAGTGTTAAAATATTCTCAGTTTTTATTGGTGTATTTTCAGCTATTTTATTAATACCTTGTTATTTCCTGTTCTAGTTATCTGTATATTTCATAATTGTACTGTCTACCTTTACATTATCTGAATTATTTAATAATGTAAATTCAAATTTTCCTTTATTATCTTGACCAGTAAGAGTATGAAAATTGCAAAATACAATCGTTACCTTTTATTTTAATAAAAAAGATTATAGCGTTCACTTAATATTCAAACATCGTTACAAAAATTTTCTATCAGTCTGACCACTGGACCTTTGTAGAAGGAACTTTTCTTCAGACATCTGTAGCCACTACTGAAACCTTTAAATATCCGCAACTTGTTTAGCTGATAGTTAATATTCCTCCCATTTGTTTCAGTACCTAACTGCATGTAAAGGATTACCAAAGTTTATTACTAGCCTTGGTTATCATTTATTTGTCTTTCTATCATTAGCTCAAATCCTGCAAGTACTTTTAATGTTAAATATTTTTGTAAACTTGCTTCGACATTAGCGTCAATATTACCAGCAGATGGAAGTATATATGACTTCAATGTTTATGCCTATTCGTTTGTATTTGTTAGGAAAACAAGCGAATAGGCATAAACACTGTAAGTGATGAGTGGCAAACAGTTAAGAAAGTCAATTATAAATAGTGCAGCGCAGGAAATAACGCAAAATGCCAAAAACTGTAGATGTGAAATGAAGCCTGTCGACATCAGTCACTGCTAGCAAGAGGGGAAGGTGCAGACTATGTAAAGAAACACCAATGCCACAGAAGATGCTTTATAAATAAGAGCGAAACGCGTCTGGTGTAATTCTTTTTAATTACATTGCAGTCAGCTCAAGACAGATAACCTATAATAACGGATTTATTACAACCGCTGTAATAAAGAAAACAGAAATCATCATTAAAAAACTATTCACTGAATGCTTCACTATTTTTTCCAAGTCTCACTTTAGAAAGAGTTACGCGTTGATGATTCCGATCATTTTTTAGCGTACTGTCAATATGCTTCCATGCAATATAATTATTTTTCCGAAACAACTCACATAAAACTGACCATAATTTTGAAAAAGGGGAATTTCATTAAAAGTGCCATGACATAAGATCTGATCCAAGAACAATAAAGGATTTCCAAATTTAATTTACTCCATAATTTTCTGCCAGAATTTGATAGACGAACTGAAAACGTGTTAATCTGCGAAATAAAAATCATATCATGACAATAGTGATTGGAGTAGATCAATTGCTTATAGTGGATTAGGGAGACCATCCAAAAACGAATTTGACATGAGTCAGAAGCATGGTAACAACGTATAATTTCGAGATACAGACTACCAAATCGGAAAAATGGTTTGCAACAAACGTGGATGATAAAAGAACACCGTGTATACCTATTTGATAAGTTTTAATGGAACGCGACTGATTTCGGGGCCTGTAGTAACATCAGATGCGCTCTATGTGGCTGGCGTGTTGACTGTTCGTGGGGACTGCTTGGGTGATGTACACATCTTCCAGCTCCTTTTCTATCTGCAGTTGGTCGGTTATGCCGTTTCACCAGTCAAGATTTGGTCTCTCTATCTCGATTTCATTGACTTAAATTATTATGCACACCTGAGGATGTGGTAACAGGCCACAAAATCTGCCATTTTCCGTTAAAGATTATAATACAGCTCTACACCTTTTTCTTTTTGCAAAATGTATTACCAGAACTGTGTCTACCCAGAGCACAGAGGTGTTTCTAATGAATGAAGAGAGCTAAAGTACTGGTCAACGGTCAAGCAGTATTACATCAAATCTCTGGTTTCTTCTGCGTTTGTAAACATTGTGAATGCTATCGCAGAAAATAAAATCCGAGATACAACAAACTTAATAGTTTCCATTAACAGACAAATATGGGAGGAGTGACCTTAATATTAGAATATATACGAACATCATTCCTTTGTGAGAACCCAGCAGCGTAAGATAAAAATAACAACACAAAAGGATAAATCTTTATGATGTATTACGATGAAACTAATACTGATAATGCAAATTATTATGTCTGAGCTTACTGTCATCTGACAACACGGCTAGAGAAGGATCAGAAACAGCAAACAAATTTCCCCTCATCTAAGAAGGTCTACCACGTGCTGCTTCCATGAGAAGTTGTTTTTTACAACCACAAAGGAGGACACTGTCAATATGAAGTCTACAGCTTCTTTCACACTAATTAAAATATTCTGGGATATTATGCAGTAGTCAGATGGATTTTCTTATTGAAACCCAACGCTTTTTCCCAATCTGACGAGAAAATTTTCTTAAAAACAGCTAACGTCCTCTGCGGATGGGGATGATATACTGGATATCCATAAGAAAATTCATCTGACCATGGAATAATGACACTGAATATTTTAATAAGTGTGACGTTTGTGACCTCCCCGCAAAATATGTTAAATAATAAATGTGAAATGGTGCCAAGTGTAACGTCTCAACAAAAAATTTATAAATGAAACCCACACAATAATATTAATTAAATAATGAACCATGTACGAAATGTAACCTCCTAACAGAAATAATAATGTCCGGTAAATTTTATAAGGACAGCAGCATTGACCTTCGGCCCTGTACTCTGAATAAAAAAAAGCAAAAATTCTTACCTCACTAAAAACTGCAATTATATCTGCTCTTAATTATACATTCTTCGACACAGCTTCGTGCAATGCTGGCATATATATGTATATTTTGATTCTTGGAAGCAATGATAATGCATTGGAGATTGAAATGAATGCTTTTCTTTTAAAGAGTTACTTTATATTATAAAAATTATTATTGGGGCATTTTTTCTGAACAAATTAAATTACAATTAACATGCATTATTAAATATGCGCAAGGCTGCTTCTTTACCTTCTATAACAATACTCATCCTCCAGAGTCCTGACCAGAGTCGCGAGCAGAGCACACAGCCGACGCATGCCGACTCCCGCAGACTACTACCGTCCACTCGCTACCAAAGCCGACCGACTACTACTGTATCCGACTGACTACTACTACAGACTCACTTCTACTGTCGACTCGCGCAAACTACCGCAGACTCGCGACAAGCAACAACTAACAATAAATTACTCTCTGGTCAGAGATTCTGTCATGCCTCGCCCATCGCCGGCGAAGCATACGCCTTACACGTTTTACAATTACAGTTCATTTAGATTTAGAAACGACATTTGATTCACTCTTCTGTGGAAAAAGATGAAGATAATGATGATCATGATGAAGAAGATTGAGAAAATTGTGACTATGAATTACTCCTGTGCTGACTGCCCCCTTTAGCTAGCCTTGGTTGTTTTTATTGTTTAGTGTCATAAGAACTGCTTATTCGCCTCCGAAATTATTTAAAAGGTATGTTTCATGGATAGCATTAACACTATTTCCTGTCCGGTAACAGATTTTCACCTGTTTCCCATAGTTTTACTCACTCTACCATCACACAAAACGTGACAAGATACTGATTACATTGACACATTGTTAGTTTTACCGTGTTACATTTATAGAAATACACTTTCAAATTCAAAGCTAGTAACGAAGCAAGGTTGCATCATTACTTCTTCTAAACGTTCGCTAAGTGTGATTCCATGTCAAATGGCCTAGTTTCATGATGTTCCCTATTCGAGTATCTTAGCTTTCATTCAAATTTTGTTTACAGATTTTCTAAAGTATCAAAGGAAAATTTATTGACAGTGGCGCTTGGGAAAAAGAGAAAAAAAGAGAAACGATTTCACGAAATTTTGCAGATTCACTACAATTACTCACCGGAAATCAGTACTGCGAACCTGCCCACCGCTTTTGAAATTTAGAAGTATCATTTTGTTGTCTTTGTGTCAAGAGGCTGGTGGTCACAAAGTATTGACATTTCTGGACTCAAAATTAGTGTATCATCCTTCAATCGTTTAGCAAATCTGCACACAAAATTTGAACAATATTGAAGATGGTCGTGTGACAACCAGTATACCAGTAGATATGAAATCATCACTAATGCTTTTATGCATACCTGTACCCTGTAGTCTCTAAACCACGACTATCAGCTTCACTGTGGTACTGAAGTCGTTAAAAACTGTTATTGATATATATACAATCTCAGCAAGTACACCAAGTCCTTTCATCCATACATGTATTTTCTCATCATTACTAACTTTTCTACAGGAGCGGGTATACAGAGTAAAAGGCATATTACTATAGACGAAACTAGGTCTACTTTGGGTCTTCGGGTCGATTCCACAATGCCATGTCTTGTAGGCGATGACATCTCGGTCGGCGAAAGATTCCAGTCCAGGGAGCGAAGCATTCTCACAGCGGACGATAGCGAGTGTAAACCACCCACTGCCAGCTGCTCCAGTAGCAACGTCAAGTGAGAAATTAAGTCGACAACCACGGAAAACTATAGGTCCATTAAGAATAACAGATTGTGCAGTGCCATTTCCTCCAAGTTTATTTTCAAGGCTGATTATGTGTTTGTAAACTGGCATGTGGTGGCGGCGGTGCCGATACACACGTCGACGAGGCATAGTGCTTCAATGCTGTTGCAGACAGAGCTCACAGCGTAAAGATTCCGCTGGCGTGCACTGCCTGCTTATATAGAAAACGGGTGACCTTGATTACGTAAGCTGATGATACGGACTTAGTCTTAGACCAAGATGTCATCGCCTACAAGACATGGCATTGTGGGATCGACCCGAAGACCCAAAGTAGACCTAGTTTTGTCTATAGTAATATGCCTTTTACTCTGTATACCCGCTCCTGTAGAAAAGTTAGTAATGATGAGAAAATACATGTATGGATGAAAGGACTTGGTGTACTTGCTGAGAATGTAACTATATATATATATATATATATATATATATATATATATATATATATATATATATATATACTCCTGGAAATTGAAATAAGAACACCGTGAATTCATTGTCCCAGGAAGGGGAAACTTTATTGACACATTCCTGGGGTCAGATACATCACATGATCACACTGACAGAACCACAGGCACATAGACACAGGCAACAGAGCATGCACAATGTCGGCACTAGTACAGTGTATATCCACCTTTCGCAGCAATGCAGGCTGCTATTCTCCCATGGAGACGATCGTAGAGATGCTGGATGTAGTCCTGTGGAACGGCTTGCCATGCCATTTCCACCTGGCGCCTCAGTTGGACCAGCGTTCGTGCTGGACGTGCAGACCGCGTGAGACGACGCTTCATCCAGTCCCAAACATGCTCAATGGGGGACAGATCCGGAGATCTTGCTGGCCAGGGTAGTTGACTTACACCTTCTAGAGCACGTTGGGTGGCACGGGATACATGCGGACGTGCATTGTCCTGTTGGAACAGCAAGTTCCCTTGCCGGTCTAGGAATGGTAGAACGATGGGTCCGATGACGGTTTGGATGTACCGTGCACTATTCAGTGTCCCCTCGACGATCACCAGTGGTGTACGGCCAGTGTAGGAGATCGCTCCCCACACCATGATGCCGGGTGTTGGCCCTGTGTGCCTCGGTCGTATGCAGTCCTGATTGTGGCGCTCACCTGCACGGCGCCAAACACGCATACGACCATCATTGGCACCAAGGCAGAAGCGACTCTCATCGCTGAAGACGACACGTCTCCATTCGTCCCTCCATTCACGCCTGTCGCGACACCACTGGAGGCGGGCTGCACGATGTTGGGGCGTGAGCGGAAGACGGCCTAACGGTGTGCGGGACCGTAGCCCAGCTTCATGGAGACGGTTGCGAATGGTTCTCGCCGATACCCCAGGAGCAACAGTGTCCCTAATTTGCTGGGAAGTGGCGGTGCGGTCCCCTACGGCACTGCGTAGGATCCTACGGTCTTGGCGTGCATCCGTGCGTCGCTGCGGTCCGGTCCCAGGTCGACGGGCACGTGCACCTTCCGCCGACCACTGGCGACAACATCGATGTACTGTGGAGACCTCACGCCCCACGTGTTGAGCAATTCGGCGGTACGTCCACCCGGCCTCCCGCATGCCCACTATACGCCCTCGCTCAAAGTCCGCCAACTGCACATACGATTCACGTCCACGCTGTCGCGGCATGCTACCAGTGTTAAAGACTGCGATGGAGCTCCGTATGCCACGGCAAACTGGCTGACACTGACGGCGGCGGTGCACAAATGCTGCGCAGCTAGCGCCATTCGACGGCCAACACCGCGGTTCCTGGTGTGTCCGCTGTGCCGTGCGTGTGATCATTGCTTGTACAGCCCTCTCGCAGTGTCCGGAGCAAGTATGGTGGGTCTGACACACCGGTGTCAATGTGTTCTTTTTTCCATTTCCAGGAGTGTATATATAAAATGAAGAAAGGGAGATTAACATCCAATGTCAGATCGACGGTGAGATCATTAGAGGCAGAGCAAGAGCATAAGACCTGAAACTTCCTGGCAGATTAAAACTGTGTGCCCGACCGAGACTCGAACTCGGGACCTTTGCCTTTCGCGGGCAAGTGCTCTACCAACTGAGCTACCGAAGCACGACTCACGCTCGGTACTCACAGCTTTACTTCTGCCAGTATCCCGTCTCCTACCTTCCAAACTTTACAGAAGCTCTTCTGCGAACCTTGCAGAACTAGCACTCCTGAAAGAAAGGATATAGCGGAGACATGGCTTAGCCACAGCCTGGGGGATGTTTCCAGAATGAGATTTTCACTCTGCAGCGGAGTGTGCGCTGATATGAAACTTCCTGGCAGATTAAAACTGTGTGCCCGACCGAGACTCGAACTTGGGACCTTTGCCTTTCGCGGCTCGGTAGCTCAGTTGGTAGAGCACTTGCCCGCGAAAGGCAAAGGTCCCGAGTTCCAGTCTCGGTCGGGCACACAGTTTTAATCTGCCAGGAAGTTTCATATCAGCGCACACTCCGCTGCAGAGTGAAAATCTCATTCTGGAAACATCCCCCAGGCTGTGGCTAAGCCATGTCTCCGCTATATCCTTTCTTTCAGGAGTGCTAGTTCTGCAAGGTTCGCAGAAGAGCTTCTGTAAAGTTTGGAAGGTAGGAGACGAGATACTGGCAGAAGTAAAGCTGTGAGTACCGAGCGTGAGTCGTGCTTCGGTAGCTCAGTTGGTAGAGCACTTGCCCGCGAAAGGCAAAGATCCCGAGTTCGAGTCTCGGTCGGGCACACAGTTATAATCTGCCAGGAAGTTTCATATCAGCGCACACTCCGCTGCAGAGTGAAATTCTCATTCTGCATAAGACCTGATTGGGGAGCTATAGGACGTGCATTTCTCAAAAAGACCACCTTGATATTTTCCTTATGGCCAAACAAAATAATTCTAAATCTAGGTGGCTGGGAAGAGACTTGAACACAGATTCTGCTGAATCCAATATCTTAGTTTCTTGTCATTGCGCTTCTGTTTACGGTACGAATTTTGAAAGTAGCCGAAGGCGAAGGCTTAAATGGCGAAGACGTTATAAAAATTGGATTTGTGTCATCGATAGCAGCAGTTCTGTAGTCGAAATATGCCCTGATGGAAAAAAAAATCGCAGCAGCAAGAAGGAGCTGTGCGACATAAACGAAAGGTGGTAGGCGTGTTTCTTCAAGTAATGAGAAAAAGAAAAACGTAATAATTTTTTTAAATATTTTCCTCGCCCCACTTAGTCTCTGGAACGCAAATTATCAATATGTTCCTTGTAAATATGATATATATTTTTGATTTTTTAAAAATTTTCTGCATCCTCGGTATCATTCTCACCAGGGGTCGAAGGAACAGTATATCTACTCTGCGTCTTTTCCATGGTCTGATAAATTTATTTTAATTTAACTGTATGGCCAGATGCTCTTCCTGCCGCCATATTCGTCGATTAACTCAAAGGAAGGAAGTCGAGTGCACTTTCTGTCGGTGAATCGCCCAAATTTCTTCTGTGTATTATCGTATTTTAACTGTTTGTGTATTATATTTTCTGTGGTGCAGTGTATCCAACAGCCCAGCATTTATTTAAGCGAGCGTGGAAAACCACCTAAATACCACACTCGGGCTGACTGACTTACCAGTCTAACAGTCTTACGCTCTGATTCGATCCGGGTTTGGCTCATTTCCCCGTCAGACAGGCTGGCGTGCTCCGCTTTAAATTACACGAACAGGTTATTCCATTAGCGCGTTCAGCTTAGGATAAATGACTGTCAGTATATTTCTGTACGCTTTATAATGTCTCTTATTTCATTCTCGTGATTCCCGCGAGAGATATGCCGTGGTGGAAGCAGAATGGTCGCACAGTCTTCCACGAGTACCGCTTCTCCTCATTTACTAAATAGTATTTCGCAGGAACTGCTTCGCTTTACTTTCACGTATTCCCATTTACGTTCTGGGAGTTTTTCTGATGCACTATTATATGGAATGTGGGACGAGTCAGTTTATAGAATATGTATAGATGATTAGTTTTAACATGAATGAAC
Source organism: Schistocerca nitens (assembly GCF_023898315.1). Taxonomy (NCBI): domain Eukaryota; kingdom Metazoa; phylum Arthropoda; class Insecta; order Orthoptera; family Acrididae; genus Schistocerca; species Schistocerca nitens. The sequence continues at coordinate 416,032,883 of NC_064619.1, read as the reverse complement.
ATATTATTTTTTAGTACTGTTCATACACCTACACTTAAAAACATGTTGCTCTTTGTATAGGCTATAGGTTTTCAAGCAGAAATTGTTCCATGGAATAGGAGTTGTCCAGGAGAAATGATTGTTTCTTAGATTACAAAGTTGTTTTGCTACCTCACAGACATTTTATGTTGTTGGGCCAATGTTAAAAAAATTTTAATGCTGCACATTGAACTCTTTTCTGAGCCACAGACATAATAATAATTTAATAATGGGGGATAAAGCTCACTTTTCCCTCCAGTGTGGTCTGTTAAAATTGTGACTGATTAGTTATGACGTATTTTATTAGTGAATATATATATTGTGACGGTACAAGTAAAATACCTAGCTCTTTAAAGAAGTACCTATATGAGGTCCTCGCTAAACGCATATTATTCTTACTGCTCGCTTTTCTGCAATCATTACTTACTTCTTAAATGGTGAAAACTATTCCATAAGACATTATTGAGTGAAAATATGCGGCATACGTCGTGAGGTAATTCGTTCTTTCTTTTTTTCCGAGTTCAGCAATTATACGAAGAGCAAAAGTAGTTGAACTTAACTGTTTGAGAATCTCAACAATATGCTTCTTCCAGTTCAGGTTTTCATCACTATGTACACCCACGCTACTTTCTGACTCCTGCTCATGTGCTACATCAATTGTTGGGATTTCTTGTGCAGAACTGAATATAGTGCGTTTCCTCAAAATTTAGGGTTAGTCCTTTTTCAAAGAACTACTTCATAATTCTTTGTAAAATGTCATTAACAGTCTCTTGTGTTGCTTTCTCTCTAATGTGATTTATTATTACACAAGTAGTACCTGCAGAAAGTACCCATTCTGTTTGTTGAATGTTAAATGGAAGGGCATTCAGATATACAAGAAATAAGACTGGATCCAAAATTGAACTCTCTAGGACTCACTTTGTTATTTCTACCCAGCCACTAAAATTTTCTACCCTCCCAACAGAGTTTGAATTACTCACCATAAATTTTTACATTCTGCTTCTTAAGTATGATTCAAACCAACTGTGTGTAGGCCTAAAGTTTTCAGCTTCATAAAATTTGAATTTTTATACACAATCCAACTCCTTAAAATGACGAATAATACCATCAAGCTATACTTTATTAGTGAAGGAGTACAGTATACGACTTAATATATAAACAACATTCTTTGTCGAGCATATCTAAACCGTGATATACTAAGTTAACCGTTTTTACTTAAATGTGAGACTACGCCTGAGCACATTTCTTTTTCGAATATTGTGGAAACAGTACGTCAATAAGGAAATTGAGCGATAATTATTTAAATCCTTCTTGTCACATTTATTATGTAGAGATTTAACGGTTGTGTATCGTAATCTGTCAAGAAAATTGCCTGTGTCAGTGATGTATTACATATATCACTAAGGATGTTACTTATTAAGTTATAACGATTTTTTAAAACTATGTTTGAAAATCCGACAATGCATATCAGTTTTCGTTTTTTTAGAATCTTTATAATTCTATAAATTTCAGTAAAGAATGTTGGTGCTAATTCTAGTTGATTAAAATTTTGTGGTGTGACGCTTTTAATATATTCTGCTGCTTTTCCAACTGAGTCATGTAATTTTATTTTTACTGCCGCATTTAGAAACTGACTATTAAAAGTACTCGCATCTTGTAAATTATGAGTCACCACATTGTCATATGGCTTAATTGTTATGGTATCTTGTAAAATGACTGGCTCTTCTTTCTCCCATTTCGCAGTATCATATATACGTTTGATCTTACTATCTACTTTATTAACTTTTGCCAGGACAGATGTCCTTCTTACCAGTTTAATGACATTCCTTAAAATATCACAGTATTATTTTGCAAGTATTAGTATGCAAGTAATGTCCGATCTTGACTTATTCTGACATTTATATAAAGTTCCCTCTTCCTCTTATGTGAGATTTTCATTCCATTAGTTATTCACGGCATATATGATTTTAATGGCTCTTCTGGATAACTTTTTAAGAAAGTAACTTTCAGAAATTTTCGGAGTTTTCCTCTCGTATCAGCTGTTTGAGCAGTCTGCTAACAGCACTTCCTGAATTCTTTGAATAAATTTTCCCCTAATGGTTCAGTTCTCCCTAATGGTCTGTCTTTTGCATTTATATTTGAGGTTTATCCTGAAAAACATGAATTTCTAAAATGTTGCTTGTTTGGCGTTACTAGCAACATCAGGCAGCGTTGGTAACCTATCGCTGATACCTTATCACTGTGTAGCATTGCTAATCATTTTCCATCAGGTGAGAAAAGCATCCTTATAAATCAGTCAAATCTAGTTAAAATAACTAAAAGTGCACGATACTCAAATTTAGTAACAACGATACCAGTAAATGGTGACTATTTGCCAAAAATTAATAAATACACATATTCACAGCTAGGAGGGTTCTTCAAAAATTAACACAGAAGAGGGAAAGATAAACAACACAATATAATACAGCAACTGGCACTCCTGTATTGGCGCCGCTCGTGCGGTTAGTTCTAGTAACTGATACAAATGGGACGAAATCGGCTAAAGTGCCAATTGAATCAGAAAAACTGATTACTGGGACATATTCCGCATAAGGGATACCCACCAGGGTAACCGAGAGCGCTAACGCGCTGCTTCCTGGACTCAGGTAGGCGCGCTGGCCCTGGATCGAATCCGCCCTGCGGATTAACGACAAGCGCCGGTATGACGGCCATCCTGGATGTGGTTTTTAGGCGGTTTTCCACATCTCGCTAGGTGAATACCGACCTGGTCCCCACGTTCTGCCTCACTTACTCGGCTCGCAGACATCTGAACACATTCGCACTATTCCATTGATTACACTAGCCGCAGACAGTTGAGGTACACTAATTCCTTCCTAGGGGGTATGGGGTGGCGACAGGAAGGGCATCCAGCCATGCCTTAACATGCCACATCCGATTAACCAGCACACTCTGCAAGTCGGGACAAATGCTTGGAATGAAAGATTCCTCACAAGGGAGTTATTCATGATCCTTATTTATCTAAAATAAGCTTATTTTCCTGTTTGCCGATCGCTTTTTTTTTATTTCAAAATTACTGTCAGTGTCTTCCATCATCAGATCAAAAGTCGTAGTTACAGAGTATCCTGTTGCAATGGAGATACCAGTTCAGTGTCATATGCATACAGGGCGTTAGGAGTATAATTGCAGATATTTCTATTGGTGACTGACGACAGTGCACTGAGCAACGATTTGTCTATACGACCAAGTTTGTGGTAAGACTGTTAGACACAGAGAAAAACAGAAACACACAACAGTGGGTATGTATTAACGTACCAATGATCACAGTATCTGCATTTCCACCATTAACATCCTGTATATGGCAGTTAAGCCTCTGCTTCCGGAATGTGGGGGAACGAGCCAGCCCCAGATCGAATCCACCTGCAGGATTAACGACGAGTGCTGGCGAGCTGGCTAGTTGGATGTGGTTTTGAGGAGAATTTTTACATCCATCTAGGAAAATGTCGTGCTGGTACCCATATCTCGCCTCAGATACGAGCTGCGCAAACAATTAGAAAACGTTCACAAACATGAACACAGAATTTACTCTAGATGTAAACAGATGGGGTATATAGATTCCGTCGCTAGCGGAGTGATGGTGTGAGGCCTCCATGTACCACTAACAATTCTTCAACCCATATAACAACGCCAGTCTTTTAGTGAAATGTTGAAACGCAAAGTGCACAACATATTGTGAAAAGCTTCCTCTAAATATAAAAAGGCTATAAACGTGGGTTTGCCTTTCTTGTCTTTAAGATTAGTCGTAGGGACAGAACTGTTTCATGTGTTCCTATGTTTCTCTGGAAAACAAACTGGTCTTTACGGAGGTCTGATTATACCACTGTTTTCAATATTCTACAAATAATTCGTGTTAGTATTCCTAAACGAAGACTTACTAAACTAAATGTTCAGGAATATTTCATCCTGTAATCACCTGCCTTTTTTGAAATGGGAATTATTAAGTTCTTTTTGAAGACTGAGCGCATTTCACCTGTCTTATAGATCTCGCATAGTAGGTGGTATGGTTTCCTCGTGAGAGAACCAATCGTGAAGAAACTGTCCCATCTAGTATAGGAAATACACCGTATGATCAGAAGTGTCCGGAGACCCCTATGTAATGTCGAATTGACTCTAGATGTCACGAGAGTATAAAAGGAAGCGGTGAGTCAGTAGAGAAAAAGTAGCAACAAAGTGGATTGGTCACGAGAGCTCTGTGACTTCGAAGTGGGCCAATCATTGTACGTCATCCGAGTAACAAATTCACCAGGATCATTTCAACCCTTCAAAACCGCCCAAGTCGACTAATAGTATAGTGGATGTGAAGCAATAACGCGAAGGAACAGCCGCAGCTACCCTGCAGTCCAGCTAGCACAATGACAGCACGTTAAGAGGTGAAAGTTCCCAGGAGCACCTCATAAGCAACACGTTTATGTAGGCAGTGCTAAGAGACACCTGAGGAGATGTAAGTAACGACGCCACAGGACAGTGGATGATTGGAAAGGAGTGATTCTTTCTTGTGTAGTGCCACCACTAAAGAAAAGGTGGTATGGGGGTATTTGTCATCATTAGAGTGTAGTCCCCTTGTCGCGCTTCAGGAAATGCGGAAGGTTATGGACACATTTTACATCATAGTGTAATGCATATGGTAGAGGAGCAGTTCTGAGACGATGATTGTTTGTGTCAGCATGACAACGCACCTTGTCGTAAAGCAGTGTCTGTGAGGCAGCACTTTATGGACAATAACATTCTTGAAATACGAGGGAAGTTTTACAACTAATGCAACACATTTTATTTTGGAAATCAGGTTGGCTTTATTGAGGAAACCAGTGCAACATTTTATTCGCTACTCTTTTGACTACTAGACCCTATTTTTCAACATTATCTCAATTCAATGTGAACGCCTTACGCCGCCTTATTGGGAAGGACTGTATGTTCGCATGCTACCACTCTACTGGTCGACGTCGCAGCCAACGTCTCGCTACGTCAGTAATCTCCCCATCATAAATGTACTGCTTCCCGTGGAGTGCTTCATTTATTGGGACAAACAGATGGAAGTCAGAATCTGCGAGATACGGCATGTATGCTAGATGAGGAAGATCGGTCCAATGAAGGTTTGCCAGCTCCTCTCGGGTGTGCAGATCTGTGTGGGGGATTGTGTCGTCATGGAGAAGGAGAAGTTTTTGTGCCCACGAACGCGCTTAAGTCACTTCTCCAGTTTTCTGAGTGTAGCACTATACACTTCCGAGTTGATCGTTGCCCCATGATGGAGGACATTAAACAGAATAAGCAATTCGGAGCCTCAAAGATCTTCGCCATGACTTATCGGCTGAGGGTGCGGCTTTAAATAATTTTTTTTTTTTTTTTTTTTTTGGAGGAGAGGTAGTGTAGGGCCACCACAGCGGGCGCACACCCTTGAGTATCCCAACGGCTGGACAAGTGTGTCAGCACTACCAACGGAGACGACTAGTCTTGCAGCGATGTGTTTGACTGTTATCCGTCGATCACCTCGAATGAGAGTGTGCGCATCATCCCACTTTTCAGGAGTGACAGCCATACGCAGCCGGCCGGCATGAGAGATCGGACAGGTTTCCGCGACGTTGTTGTGATGGTAACAGATACATCGCCCAACGACTCAACGTGCTTTTGTTCACCGCTAGGTCTCAGTAGAATTTCAGCAAGTTCCTATGAATATCTGTGATGCTCTGATTTTCAGCCAAAAGACACTCAGTCACAGCTCTCCTCTTGGAACGCACCTCCGTTACAAATGCCACTATGATGGTTATGTATAGCGCCACCACCTATCAGAACTTCATGAACCTACACTCATGCTCATAAATTAAGGATAACTGCAGAATGTGTGCCGCACAACGTGGCACTACACAACACTGGCGCTAATAGCATAGGCACATAGGGAACTCATACGACACAGATCTGTAAGTCCACGGTGTTGGTGTTAAGTTGAGAAAACCGTCCCGAAACACATGTGCTACATAACGTCACTGTTTCTTGCGCATGTATCCAGACGTCAATACGGGATATGATCACCATGGACACGTACACAGACCGCACAACGGGTTGGCATACTCTGGATCAGGTGGTCGAGCAGTTGCTGGGGCATAGCCTCCCATTCTTGCACCAATGCCTGTCGGAGCTCCTGAAGTGTCGTAGGGTTTTGAAGAATGCAGCGATACGTCGACCGAGAGCATCCTAGACGTGCTCGATGGGGTTTAGGTCTGGAGAACAGGCAGACCACTCCATTAGCCCGATATCTTCTGTTTGAAGGTACTCCTCCAAGGTGGCAGCTCCGTGGGGCCGTGCGTTATCATCCATCAGGAGGAAGGTGGGACCCACTGCACCCATGGAAAGGCGGACATACTGGTGCGAAGTGACGTCCCGATACCCCTGACCTGTTACAGTTCCTCTGTCAAAGACATGCAGGGGTGTACGTGCAACAATCATAATCCCACCCCACACCTTCAAACCGCGACCTCCATACAGGTCCCTTTCGACGGCATTAAGGGGTTAGTATCTGGTTCCTGGTTCACGCCAGATGAAAACCTGCGAGAATCACTGTTTAGACTATGCCTGGACTCGTCCGTGAACATAACCTGGGACCACTGTTCCTATGACCATTTACTGTGTTCTTGACACCAGGCTTTACGGGCTCTCCTGTGACTAGGGGCCAGGCGAATGAATGTCTGTTCAGTCGTCTGTAGACTGTGTGTCTGGAGACAACTATTCCACTGGCTGCGCAAGGTCCCGAGCAATGCTACCTGCAGTACTCCGTGGCCGTCTGCGGGCAGTGATGGTGAGATATCGGTCTTCTTGTGGTGTTGTACACTGTGGACGTCCCGTACTGTAGCGCCTGGACACGTTTCCTGTCTGCCGGAATCGTTGCTATTATCTTGAGATTGCGGCACACGGAGGGTCCGTGCTGTGTTTGACAGCCTCCAATCGCCCTAGTATTCTAACCTACCCCTCATAACGTCATCAATATGTGTTCTTTGAGACATTTTCAACACACAGTCACCATTAGCACGTCTGAAAACGTCTGCACACTTACTTGCTAAACAGTACTCTGACATGCACCGACTGCATGTGGACTGCTGCCAGCGCCACCATGCGACGACCGAAGGTAAATGCACCGCATGGTCATACACCGAGGTGATTTAAATCCGCAAACTGCCCACCAGAGCGTTGTTTCTCCATGTATCAACATTATCCTTAATTTATGAGCATATATGGGCTGAAACGAGAATATTCCACGATTTGCTACAACAAATTCCGCGCCGCGCGGGATTAGCCGAGCGGTCTAGGGCGCTGCAGTCATGGACTGTGCGGCTGGTCTCGGCGGAGGTTCGAGTCCTCCCTCGGGCATGGGTGTGTGTGTTTGTCCTTAGGATAATTTAGGTTAAGTAGTGTGTAAGCTTAGGGACTGATGACCTTAGCAGTTAAGTCCCATAAGATTTCACACACACACACAAATTCCACATTTCTACAGCTGAACGTGGCCGAGTATGACAACGTGTTGCATTACTTTTTGAGTACCCTACAGATTGGACTGTCCATAGTCCCGACCCGAACCCACTGGAATACGCTTGCGATGAGTTTCGACGTCGACCTCGCTCCAAACCCCAGCGTCCAACATCACTAAGTTCTTTGGTTTCGGCTCTTGAGGTAGAATGGGCTACTATTCCAATTGGTTCAAATGGCTCTGAGCATTATGGGACTTAACATCTGAGGTCATCAGTCCCCTAGAACTTAGAACTACTTAAACCCGACTAACCTAAGGACATCACACACATCCATGCCCGAGGCAAGATTCGAACCTGCAATGGTAGCGGTCACGCGGTTCCAAACTGAAGCGCCTAGAAGAACTCGGCCACAGCGGTCGGCGGTTACATTCCTCCACAAACATTCAGACACCTCAATGGAAGTGCCCTCAACAGAGGCGTACATGGGCACATCTGACATCATTACCCACTAATTGTGTATGAATGATACTGATCAGGTAGTGTATAGGAGTTAGGTGAAATGCTCGAGGACTTACGACTGTAGTAAATTGAATTACAAAGAATGCAGGTTGTGAAACTTCCTGGCAGATTAAAACTTTGTGCCGGACCGAGGCTCGAACTCGGGACCTTTGCCTTTCGCGGGCAAGTGCTCTACCAGAAGAGCTTATGTAAAGTTTGGAAGGTACGAGACGAGGTACTGGCAGGAGTAAAGCTGTGAGGACGGGGCGTGAGTCATGCTTGGGTAGCTCAGTTGGTAGAGCACTTGCCCGCGCAAGGCAAAGGTCCCGAGTTCGAGTCTCGGTCCGGCACACAGTTTTAATATGTCAGGAAGTTTCATGTCAGCGCACACTCCGCTGCAGAGTGAAAGTCTCATTCTGGAATGCTGGTTGTGACAGGTGGACGGGTGTGTTACGGAACCTGCAGGGGGTTTTCTTTTAGCCGAGTTACGTGATGAGGCGTAGGCTGCAGGCGAGAGCAGGCGTGGCGGGCCGGCCGGCCGCCGCTCCCCCGTGGCCCGCCTCTTGGTATCGCCGCAGCGTCGCGCCGCGCCGCGCCACGCCGCCGGCCTATCGATTACACGGGCACGCCGCCGCCGCTGCCGCTGCCGCCGCTGCCGCTGCCGCCCTTCCAGTGCCACACCCGAAACGCCAAAGTCCCCGCAGCGCGCTACACTCAGCGTTCCGCCCATGCATCGACCCGTCAGCAGCTCGCGGCGATGGCATTCACCAGTCCAATCTTTTATGAAGGGAGCTCACTCGGCGGCGCTGATGAGCCAAAACATAATGATCACCTGCTTAATAACACGTTGGCCCACTTTTCGACCGCATGTAGCACAGATTCTCCGTTACGTGGGCTCCACTGGTCCTCTGTAGGTTTGCGGACGCACGTGACACCGGCTGTGTACCCACAGGTCACGCAATTCCAGTAAATTACATGCCGGTGGCTTGTGGGCGGGGAACTGGTGACGGATAGCTTCCCACATGTATTCCGTCGTGTTCAGATCAGACGAATTTCGTGGCCTAGACATCAGCGTGAGTTTATTGCCATGCTTGTGAAAGCACTGTAGCACGATTTAGACCTTGGGTCGTGGACTGTCGTTCCACTGTAAGATACCATCGGCGTCGGGTAAGACATTAAACATGATGCCGTGCACATGGTCCGCAATACACTAAGGTGTCAAAAGACATGGGATAGCGATAGGCATATATACAAATAGCGGTAGTACCACGCTCATTTGGTATTGAAGGGCAGTGCAATGGTGGAGTTGTCATTTCTGCTCAGATGATTCACGTAGAAAGGTGTTCAACGTCATTATGAATTGATGAAAGGAGAAAATATAAAGATGCACTAAATGAAGCAGGCAAAAAGGAACACAAACGTCTCAAAAATGAGATCGACAGGAAGTGCAAAACGGCTAAGCTGGGATGGCTAGAGGACAAATGTAACGATGTAGAGGCTCATCTCACTAGGGGTAAAATAGATACTGCCTACAGGAAAATTAAATAGACCTTTGGAGAAAAGAGAACCACTTGTATGAATATCGAGAGCTCAGATGGAAACCCACTTCTTAGCAAAGAAGGGAAAGCAGAAAGGTGGACGGAGTATGTAGAGGGTCTATACAAGGGCGATGTACTTGAGGACAATATTATGGAAATGGAAGAAGATGTAGATGAAGATGAAATTGGAGATATGATACTACGTGAAGAGTTTGACAGAGCACTGAAAGATCTGAGTCGAAACAAGGCCCCGGGAGTAGACAACATTCCATTAGAAATACTGACAGCCTTGGGAGGGCCAGTTCTGACAAAACTCCACCACCTGGTGAGCAAGATGTATGAGACAGGCGAAATACCCTCAGACTTCAAGAAGAATATAATAATTCCAGTCCCAAAGAAATCAGGAGTTGACAGATGTGAAAATTACCGAACTATCAGTTTAATAAGTCAAAGCTGCAAAATTATAACGCGAATTCTTTACAGAAGAATGGAAAAATTGGTAGAAGCCGACCTCGGGGAAGATCAGTTTGGATACCGTAGAAATGTTGGAACACGTGAGGCAATACTGACCCTACGACTTATCTTAGAAGAAAGATTAAGGAAAGGCAAACCTACGTTTCTAGCATTTGTAGACTTAGAGAAAACTCTTGACAATGTTAACTGGGATACTCTCTTTCAAAATCTGAATGTGGTAGGGGTAAAATACAGGGAGCGAAAGGCTATTTACAATTTGTACAGAAACCAGATGGCAGTTATACGAGTCGAGGGACATCAAAGGGAAGCAGTGGTTGGGAAGGGAGTGAGACAGGGTTGTAGCCTCTCCCCGATGTTATTCAATCTGTATATTGAGCAAGCAATAAAGGAAACAAAAGAAAAGTTCGGAGTAGGTATTAAAATCCAAGGAGAAGAAATAAAAACGTTGAGGTTCGCCGATGACATTGTAATTCTGTCAGAGACAGCCAAGGACTTGGAAGAGCAGTTGAACGGAATGGACAGTGTCTTCAAAGGAGGATATAAGATGAACATCAACAGAGGCAAAACGAGGATAATGGAATGTAGTCGAATTAAGTTGGGTGATGCTGAGGGAATTAGATTAGGAAATGAGACACTTAAAGTAGTAAAGGAGTTTTGCTATTTGGGGAGCAAAATAACTGCTGATAGTCGAATTAGAGAGGATATAAAATGTAGACTGGCAATGGCAAGGAAAGCGTTTGTAAAGAAGAGAAATTTGTTAACATCGAGTATAGATTTAAATGTCAGAAAGTCGTTTCTGAAACTATTTGTATGGAGTGTAGCCATGTATGGAAGTGAAACGTGGACGATAAATAGTTTGGACAAGAAGAGATTAGAAGCTTTCTAAATGTGGTGCTACAGAAGAATGCTGAAGATTAGATGGGTATATCACATAACTAATGAGGAGGTATTGAATAGAATTGAGGAGAAGAGGAGTTTGTGGCACAACTTGACAAGAAGAAGGGATCGGTTGGTAGGACATATTATGAGGCATCAACGGATCACCAATTTAGTACTGGTGGGCAGCATGGAGGGTAAAAATCGTAGAGGGAGACCAAGAGATGAATACACTAAGCAGATTCAGAAGGATGTAGGTTGCAGTAGTTACTCAGAGATGAAGAAGCTTGCACAGGATAGAATAGCATGGAGAGCTGCATCAAACCTGTCTCAGGACTGAAGACCACCACAACAACAAACAATGGTCACACGACTGGAATTAACAGACTCTGACCGTCGAATGGTAGCTGGAGGTAGACCATAGCGTCAACAGTGTGCCGATAATACAAAATTTCATTCATTACCTCTCACCATGGACAACGCAGTAGCCAACGACCATCAATTAAAGACCGAGAGCAGAAGCGCTGTGTGAAATGAGCGTAGCAATCAATATGGGACGTACGATGAAGGTATTCATTAGAAATTTGGCGTTAATGGGCTATGGCAGCAGATGACCGACGCGAGTGCCTTTGCTAACTGCACGATATCGCTTGTAGCACCTCCCCTCAACTCGTGCCCATATCGGTTGGACCCTAGACGACTGAATAACAGTGGCCTGGTCAGATGAGTCTCGATTTCAGTTGGTATGTGCTGATGGTACGGTTCGAGTATGACGCAGATCCTATTATGCGCCGGATCCAAGTTGTCAAGAAGGCACTGTACAAGCTCGTAGTGGCTCCATAATGTTGTACGCTGCATTTACATAGAATGGACTGGGTACTCTGGTCCAACTGAACCGATCATTGACTGTAAATGGTCACTACTTGGCTACTTGATGACCACCTGCAGCCATTCGTGGACTTCATGTTTCCAAACAACGACGGATATTTTATGGATGGCAATACGTCATGTCACTGGGCCACAATTGTTCCCGACTAGTATGCAGAACATTATAGACAGTTTGAACGATTGATCTGACCACTTAGATCTCCAGACATGTATCCCATCGATCATTTTTGGGATGTAATCGAGAGGTCAGGTCGTGCACAAAATTTTGAACTGTCTAACGGAATTATGGACTCAATTTTTCTGCAGGGGACCTCCAACGACTATTTGCGTCCCTGTCACGTCGAGTTTCTGTACTACGCCGGGAAAAAGTAGGTCCAATTCAATACTAGGAGGTTCAAAGGGCTCTAAGGACAATGAGACAACATCTGTGGTCATCAGTCGCCTAGACTTGGAATTTCTTAAATCTAACTAACCTAAGGACAGCACACATATCCATGCCCGAGGCAGGATTCGAACCTGCACCTGTAGCAGCAGCGCGGTTCCGGACTGAAGCGCCTAGAACCGCTCGGTCACAGAGGCCGGCTACTAGGAGGCGTCCGACGACTTTTGTTACCTCAGTGTAATGTTCACATAGCCCGTACATGTCATGGTGCCTTCTATTACTGTCACAAGCCCCATGGAATCAGATGTGGATATCATCCATGGTACAACATTGCCCCAACCGGCTTGCATCCATGGCACGGTGCATGTTTCGAGCATCCGGTCGCCGGGATGACTGCGTAATCGTACCTGACCTCGACATGGTGTAACAAGAAACAACGTCCATCGATCATACCCAGTCTCGATACCCGCTGCAGTCGTAATTGTTGATGTCTTTGAGGCAACACGGAATCATGTAGGTGTATTCTGCTGCGAAGACCGTTGTTCAATAATATGAGCAGTGTGCAGATCACAAGCTTGAGCCTCATACTAATTGATTTATTAGTTCACACAAGCGCCATTGGATTCATTTCAGCTCATAGGTCCTCACTAACATTAGCCGAAAAGGTCGCCTAACTCTTCCAAAGGTTTACTATCAAAGCTCAGCGGAGCCAACGGGTAACAAATCTGTCCGTACCCTTCACTTCTCTGATGCGTTTCTTTAATTGACTTGGTGGGGAACTCAAACGTCGAGTATTACTCTAGAATGAGTCACACAAGTGTTCTGCATGGATTCTCCTGCTCTATATTTTGCTTCAGCTCCTGCCTTTAGTATTCCCCTGTGTGTTCCTCCTATTTTTTGTTGTTTCACAACGTTACGCCTAAATATTTAATCAATCTGACTGAGTCAGACCCCTGAACGAATGCTATTTCTGAGATGCTGGACCACACCGACCTGTCATACAGTTATATGTCTACCTACACAAGACGTGACATATTTCTAGTGTCAGAATTTTTCAACGGCCTTACTGCAGTGGTAACACCAGTTCCCGTCAGATCACCGAAGTTGAGCGGTGTCGGGTTTGGCTAACACTCGGATGGATGTCCATCCGGATCTGCTGATCGTTGTTGGCATGCGGAGTGCACTCAGTCTTTGAGAGACTGAGATGTAACGGCTCTTGTCCAGAAAACTGTCAACGGCTGCGAGATCGGTGTGCCAACTACATGACCCTCCATATCCGTACCGAGCGGCACCTGTCGGCTGACGACGCGGCTGTCGGTTGATAACGTTGGGCCTTCGGCGGCCTATTCACACGGAGTATTTTCGGAAGAGAGTCAGAATTTGTAGACGGTGTTGGGTCCTGAAATGAGTAGTGCTGGATACAAAATCTGTATTTATTTTTTATTGACGTGTGCAACTTACTCAATAATGGAACAAATTAAGCTGATAGCTAATGTTTGAGATGGCGACCTCTTATTTCAATCCGTTTATTACAGAATCAGCCGGCTGCGGTGGCCGAGGGGTTCCAGGCGCTTCAGTCCGGAACCGCGCGACTGCTACAGTCGCAGGTTCGAATACTGCCTCGGGCATGGATGTGTGTGATGTCCTTAGGTTAGGTTTAAGTAGTTCTAAGTCTAGGGGACTGATGACCTCAGATGTGAAGTCCCATAGCGCTCAGAGCCATTTGAACCATTTGAACAAAATCATGTACTAAGCGAACAAAATAGCTTGGCCTCTTTGTATGTCCACTGAATATTTCACGGGAATGGAATTGTTTCCCTGTCCGTAGTCTCTACAAGTTTTCCTTCGAGTGTGCATCTCACGAGTGCTTGTTGATGTATCTTCACTCATGCTGATACAATGTCGTCCCCCAGTATCTACTGATCGAATCACTCTTCGATGATAACTTTGGTCAGCTGTCTTTGCATAAGCCGACCGCTGTGGCCGAGCGGTTCTAGGTGCTTTAGTCCGAAACCGCGCTGCTGCTGTGGTCGCATGTTCGAATCCTGGCCTCGGGCATGGATGTGTGTGATGTCCTTAGGTTAGGTTTAAGTAGTTCTAAGTCTAGGGGACTGATGACCTCAGATGTTAAGTCCCATAGTGCTTAGAGCCATTTTAACCATTTGTCTTTGCATACAACGATACAGTTTCTCGTAACCGTATATCCGTGGCGTTAATTTTATTACAATTATGGTGATCCCTGTAACGAAAATTTTCTCTGAACATTCGTTTGCCTCTCTGGAAACTTTGTGCTGGTACACGATACATGTAAAGAACGTCTGCAAGTTCCTGTAACGAGTAACACACTACCTACGTCAGCCAGTCATCAGATACATAGAGGGATAAACTGTCATTCATACCTCACATAATATTGTATGTTTTCCTGTAAGGTGGGCCAGAAAACGGTGTGACAAACTTGTTTCTTATGAAACATAAAGAGTCTACAGACACCTATTTCAGACTCACTGCTCAGTAAAAGATTTGTACCATTGAATCATTCATTTTTTTATTATTGTTTCCTCTTCTGAAAATTACCCAGCTTTCTGCCCTCCTACGTCTGCATAAATTCAGTCCTACAAGTCTGGGATATTCTGCTTATTCCACAAACGACTGTGCAATATACTACAATGATGAGCCACAAAATTATGCTGGCACGTGACACAACTAGGGAAGGACTGTACACAAGCGGAGCAGGAACGAACGGAGAATCATTCTAGCGACGATACTGGTCACAAAACACGAAATCCACTGTCGTACGCGATTTTGACGAAGGGCAGATTGTAATGGCCCTACGCCTTGGAGCGAGCGTCTGAGAAACTGCAAAGCTCATCGGATCAGCTTTTCTCGTACTATTGTCGTGAGCATCTGTGGAAAGTGGTTCAAGGACTAGTGAAACCACCGGCAGGCGACAAGTTGTTGGACATTCGCGCCTCATCACTGAGCGTGGAGGTCGGAGGCTTTCTCGTCCTCTACAACAGGACAGGCGAAGGTCACTGGGAGATGGGACGACAGAGTACAATGCTGGCGCACGCATTAGCTCTTCAGAGCACACCGATCACTATGTGGAAAGTGGGGTTCCAAAGATCCGCCGTCGTGAAGGCGAACGGATGCTCGAAATATGCACCGCGCCACGGACGTTGGCTGGTGGACGCAGTATCACGGCATGGGGAGCATTCGCCTGGGTTTCCGTGGTATCTACGATAGTAGTCGAAAGCCTCATGACAGCAGTGGACTAAGTGAGCATAACTGTGGGCCACTTACATCACTTGATGCTTGGTGTGATCCCAACGGCTTTGACGTCTTCCAGCATGACAAAACTCCGTTTCAAAAGGTCAGACTAGTGCTACAGTGGTTTGAGAAGTGTGATAGTGAGCCCACGTTGTTCTTTTGGTCGCCAGATTTACCTGACCTGAATTCGACGAAGGGAAACTTACTACAGGTTTACGAAATTGCAGTGCCTGCGTTGTGAAGGAGCACAATGCAGCCTGACGGCTGCTATGAAAGACATGAAATGTTATCTTGTAGAAAATGACTCACTTGTACGGGAGTAATGTTAATGAGATATACGAGTACAGGTGTGACTCGTGGACGACGACATGTAGAAGTTTGGGTCTGGCCGTGAGTCGTACTCGGATAGCTGAAGCCGTTAAGGTGGCCGTTCGCGTAAAGCGGAAAATCCGGGTTCTAGCCCTGGTCTGGTACAAATCGCCATTGTCGTCATTACATAATACAGCTGGAGGTGGTTCATATTCACAACCTCGAGAACGCTTCATACTACAGACTTGTCGAATCCATGCCACGCATAATCACTATTGTACTGCGTTACAAGGGTGGGGCAATTTTTAGACTCATTAGTGTAGGTCTGCTATTTTGAACACGTCATGAATGAAAGCAAACGTGTACGACGGCGCAATGTTTGCCGATCGAGATGTGTATCCATGGTTGTTGGAGACCTACCCTTCGTTGTCCATTCGAGGACGTGGTATTAACTCGATGGACCACCATCTCAGTTCTATATTAATGTTCGTGAACACTTGAACATCATCAGGAGGTCCTTTGCCATGCCCAGACCGATCGCCAGACCTCACTGTTGCAGATTTTTTCCTATGGCGTTACATAAAGTCGTTGGTGTACGAAAAGCTAGGAGCGACGGAAGGGCAACCAGCTAGTGGGGTCGTAGTTCTCAAGTTTAACTGTGGAACGAGCGGGGATCTTTGAGAGAGAGAGAGAGAGAGAGAGAGAGAGAGAGAGAGAGAGACATGCACTAGGTGATCAAAAGCATCCGGACATCTGGCTGAAAATGACTTACAAGTTCGTGGTGCCCTTCACTGGTAATGCTGGAATTCAATATGGTGTTGGCCCACCCTTAGCCTTGATGACAGCTTCCACTCTCGCAGGCATACTTTCAATCAGGTGCTGGAAGGTTTCTTGGGAAATGGCAGCCCATTCTTCACGGAGTGCCGCACTGAGGAGAGGTATCGATGTCGGTCGGTGAGGCCTGGTACGAAATAGGCGTTCCAAAACATCCCAAAGGGGCCCTATAGGATTATGGTCAGGACTCTGTGCAGGCCAGTGCATTAAAGGGATGTTATTGAAGTGTAACCACTCCGCCACGGGCCGTGCATTATGAACAGGTGCTCGATCGCGTTGAAAGATGCAGTCGCCATCCCCGAATTGCTCTTCAACAGTGGGAAGCAAAAAGGTGCTTAAAACATCAATGTAGGCCCGTGCTGTGATAGGGACACGCGAAACGACAAGGGGTTTAAGCCCCCTCCATGAAAAACACGACCACACCATAACACCACCGCCTTCGAATTTACTGTTGGCGCTACACACGCTGGCAGATGACGTTCACCGGGCATTCGCCATACCCACACCCTGCCATCGGATCGCCACATTCTTTACCGTGATTTGTCACTTCACACAACATTTTTCTTCTGTTTAATCGCCCAAGTTTACGCACCTTACACCAAGCGAGACGTCGTTTGACATTTACCGGCGTGTTGTGTGGCTTATGAACAGCCGCTCGACCATGAAATCCAAGATTTCTCCTCTCCTACCTAACGGTGACAGTACTTGCAGTGGATCCTGATGCAGTTTGGAATTCCTCTGTGATGGTCTGGATAGATGTCTGCCTATTACACATTACGACCCTCTTCAACTGTCGGCGGTATCTGTCAGTCAACAGACGAGGTCGGCCTGTACGCTTTTGTGCAGTACGTGTCCCTTTACGTTTCCACTTCACTATGACATCGGAAACACTGGACCCACGGATGTTTAGGAGGGTGGAAATTTCACTTACAGACGTATGACACAAGTGGCACCCAATCACCTGACCATATTCGAAGTCCGTAAGTTACGCGGAGTGCCCCATTCTGCTCTCTGACGATGTCTAATGACTACTGATGTCGCTGATATGGAATACTTGGCAGTATGTAGCAGCGCAATGCACGTAATATGAAAAACGTATGTTTTTGGGGCTGTCCGGATACTTTTGATCATATAGTGTAGTTTTTTGTTCCGCTGTCGTGCATTCAGTGAGACTGGCGAATGTCACTTTCAACAGCTGCTGTGTACTTAAGTTTTTGCGATAAGTTGTAAGTTGGTCAGGTCAATAACAAAACACATAACGGCCATTAGTCTCTTATCTCAAAGTACTTTATTCTTATGCGCTGCCATCTGAGCAGCTTTTAGCAAAAATACTTGGGGTACCCTGCATGTTTCTGTATACACAGAGACCTTCGCTGCCGCTTCTTGACATACTGCGTGCAGGCGTCTCATTCGCAGTTCTGGTCGACGGCTGTTTCGTGATCTTCCGGTTAGCGCGGGGAGCTGGCATTCTTAAAGAATTACTCTCCATTGCTTGTAGTCCAACAATTTCTACCTGCATCAGACTTTGTTGCCAATCGAAGTGCCGCGCATCGCGTGGTTTTCGATGTAGTCATACGATTTCTGTATGAAATTTGCTTGGTGAGGTGTTGGTCGCAGCGCATCACGCGGTAGACAACCACTCCTGGTTTGCTACCATCTTCCTTGGCTTTCGGAAAGGCATTCGATACTATTTCTAATTGTCATTTGCTTAGCAAAACATAAGCTTACCGAAAGTCACATGAGATTTTCGATGGTTTCATGGCTTCGTAACATGCAAAAACCGAAAACGTCGCTCTTAACGATACAAAATCGACATGGATTAAGCAAAAATAGCTTCTTGGGTACCTCAAGGGCGTGTTGTGGGGCATTATGTTCACAGTATTTGTAAATTGTGTAGTAGATAACGTCGAAATCTCAGGCCGACGGTGTTGTTTATAGGAACGTTGCAAGGCCAGACGACTATAGCGAAATGCAGGAAGACCTGCAGCGGTTCGGCGCTTGATGCACTGACTGGCGGCTGAATTTGACGTTAGTAAAAGTAATGTACTGTGGACAACAAGTTGAAGATTACTCGACAGTCCGATTACGCCTATTGGTGATAAATCACTGGAAACAGTAACAGACGTAAAATACCTACAACAATGAAAAAACGAATTCGTAAACTGTTGTTCATGTAAAATTACTTTATTCATTAGAACTGAAAGTCACAACCAGAAATGTTATTTGGTAAAGTAACGGTAAGGGGCTTTCTCCATAATCCGTACATATAAAAGGATTAAGCAAATTAGCCTTCTGCAAAAAGTGAATAAAAGTTCTATACCAGCTGGCTTCACACAGCTTGGTAAAAGGTATTCATGGATACAAAGAAAATTGCAGTGTACATAAATAATATAAAAATGATAATACTTTGTAGACACTCCTCTTGTATGGATCCATTCTGTTAACCACTTTGGTATGGAATGAATCAGTTATTTGGTAGTCTCTGGGGTAATATCCTGCTGTTCTTGTTGTTTACATTGTTTCAGAACAGTCTTATTTCGTATTTCATGTTTTTCTGGGATTTCTTTAAAACGTATTCCGAATATATTCAGTTGAATTAAGGTCTGCACTCTGTGTTGGAAATTTGAGAACATGGGGAGTATGTTGCAATAACCACAGCAAAACAACTTCCGCTGTATGGACAGGGTGATTGTCTTGCTGAAAGTCGTAATCTGTGGGTAAACCTAGGCCATCAAATTTTTTTTTGCAGATTTCTATAGGATATTTTAATAATTTTATGAAGGATATTTAAATACTGAACTGCATCCATGTCACATTCAATAAAGACAAGTTGCCCAACGGCAGAAGTAGCCAGACATACCCACACCTTAATTCCTCTGGCACCATGCATTACGGTGCACTGAATGTGTCTGAGATCCAGTTCAGTATCTGATCATTTCCACACCAAAAATCAGCCAGCATTGACAAATATGTTAAGATTACCCTCATCTTTGAACAGTGTCTTAGCCCGGAAAGTTACGTTCTTGCTTATATGTTCTCTACCAAATTCAAGTCTCAATCTCTTGTTCATCCTGCTGATGTATGGCTCTACTTCCATAGCCTATACTATTTTCAATTTAGCGAACAAACCTTGGTGTGACTTATTCCAGAACTGGTCATTAAGAAGCACAGACAATGTAGGATCTATCAATTTAAGAACTTTTTTGATCATACTTATTAACATATTTCGTTCTCTTTGTGTCAGCTTCTGTGGTCGTCCTCTTCTTTCGCTATTGTTGAGAATACTCTACATCTACATCTATACTCTGCAAGCCCCCTGACGGTGTGTGGCGGAGGGTATTGCTGTCTCTAAATCGTGTTTCCTTCCAATAATATCACCTATTTACGAAAATGGTTTTACCTTTTCTTAAATGGAAGATAATATGAACGGGGTGCAGCTTGTCACTGTAGGTGTACCTTGGTACAAATGGTTCGTTAGTAGTTTGTATGTTTAGATTTCTAGCAGTTTATGAGTATCTTTTTCTAGAATGTGTGAAGCCAGTGGCACGAAATTTTTATTTACTTTTTGCAGAATAATTTAGTTAACCCTTTTATATGTACGGATTAGGAAGCAAACCTCAAACTGTTAATTTACTAAATAGATCTCTGGTTGTGATCTCAAGTTCAAACAAATAAAATTATTCTACATGAACAACGGTGAATGACTACTCTTTTCCATGACTATTGGTGTAATCGCCCGGAACGGCTTTGAGTGGAATGACCATGTCAAATAAGTTGTATGAAAATCATATGCCAGGCTGATATTCATCGAAAAACATCTTAAGGAAATGAAATTCATGTACGAAAGAAATGGCTTACATTTACATCGACTTATATACACCGCAAGCAACTGTAGAGTTCATGACGGAGGGTGCGGTAGAAATATTAACGATTTTCTTTCCCGTTCCGTTCGCGTATTGTATTCTGAGCGAGAGAAGAATGGCTCGCTATGTACTTCTCAATAAATCCACGGAAGATGTAGTTTGGTGGCAGCATAATGCTTTTACAGCCTACCTCGAATACAGTTTTCTTAAAATATTTTACAGCTTTTCGCAAGAACTAGATCGTGTTTCTTACATAGAATCCAATTTATATTCACCGAGCTTATCTTTTATACATTCTTATGGGCTACATCGACTTTTTGCGATCCTAGTACCTCATCTGTAAATTCGTTTGGTATCTGTTGGGGTAAAACTCAATGGGACTCGGGGCAAGTAAGGCTAGCAACCTGCTTCCCTGGTACTTTAAATATGATGCTGGCAACAATCAGAGCAAAATGCCTCGGACCTTTGGAGGTGACGGAGTCCCACCTCTAACTGACAAACCAGGGACTCCTAAGATACGACTTGGCAAACAAATGGTAATGAGATGGGGAGCTATTAATATCAATGGGGGCTTCTCTGGGAAGAAGGTAGAGCTGGCAGAGGCTGCAAGTAAGATGGGGCTGGACGTTTTAGCTGTTAGTGACATTCGGGTAAGGGGTGAGAAAGAAGAGGAAGTGGGAGAATACAAGGTCTACCTGTCAGGAGTCAAAGAAGGAATAGCACAATGGGGTGTAGGGCTTTACATCAGGAAAGAAATGGAGCCCAGCGTAGTTGCAAT
The DNA here is from genome assembly GCF_023898315.1 of Schistocerca nitens. Lineage (NCBI taxonomy): Eukaryota > Metazoa > Arthropoda > Insecta > Orthoptera > Acrididae > Schistocerca > Schistocerca nitens. Next base: position 416,011,647 of record NC_064619.1, on the reverse strand, counting down.
AAGGTATGTAAACGAACGACTGATGTGGATAGATTTGACAGTGTCTAGCAAGAAAATTAGGATTGTGTCAGTATATTCGCATTGTGAAGGGACAGATCAAGATAAGATGGATAGTTTTTATGAGGCACTCAGTGACGTAGTTGTTAGAGTAAAGGACAAGGACAGTGTTCTGCTCATGGGTGATTTTAACACCAGGATTGGAAATCGAACAGAAGGGTATGAAAAGGTTATGGGTAAATTTGGAGAGGATATGGAGGCCAACAGGAGCGGGAAACAGCTCTTGGATTTCTGTGCCAGTATGGGCTTAGTAATCACAAACTTCTTTCTTAAACATAAGAACATTCACCGGTATACTTGGGAAGGCAGGGGAACCAGATCTGTCATTGACTATATAATAACAAGATTAGGAATTCAGGAAGGCTGTGAGGGACACACGTGTATTCAGGGGATTCTTTGATGACACTGATCATTATTTAATCTGCAGTGAAATTGGCATTTTGAGGCCGAAAGTGCAGGAGGTCAGGTCCATATGTAGGAGGATAAGAGTGGAGAAACTTCAGGATAAGGAAATAAGGCACAAGTACATAACAGCGATCGCAGAAAGGTACCAGTTAGTTGAATGTAGTCAATTACAGTCATTGGAAAAGGAATGGACAAGGTACAGGGACACAGTACTAGAAGTGGCTAAAGAATGTCTTTGAACAGTAATGTGTAAAAGTAGGATGAAGCAAACAGCTTGGTGGAATGACACAGTCAAGGCAGCCTGTAAAATGGAAAAGAAGGCGTATCAAAAATGGCTACATACTAGAACTCAGGTAGACAGAGAAAGTTACGTTGAAGAAAGAAATGCCGGCCGGGGTGGCCGAGAGGTTCTAGGCGCTGCAGTCTGGAACCGCGCGACCGCTACGGTCGCAGGTTCGAATCCTGCCTCGGGCATGGATGTGTGTGATGTCCTTAGGTTAGTTAGGTTTAAGTAGTTCTAAGTTCTAGGGGACTGATGACCTCAGCAGTTGAGTCCCATAGCGCTCAGAGCCATTTTTGAAGAAAGAAACAAAGCCAAACAGATAATTGCAGCATCCAAGAAGAAATCTTGGGAAGACTTTGGAAACAGGTTGGAGACTATGGGTCAAGCTACTGGAAAACCATTCTGGAGTGTAATTAGCAGTCTTCGAAAGGAAGGTAAGAAGCAAATGACAAGTATTTTGGACAGGTCAGGAAAACTGCTGGTGAATCCTGTGGATGCCTTGGGCAGATGGAGGGAATATTTTGAAGAGTTGCTCAATGTAGGTGAAAATGCGATCAGTAATGTTTCAGATTTCGAGGTAGAATGGGATAGGAATGATGATGGAAATAGGATCACATTTGAGGAAGTGGAGAAAGTGGTCAATAGACTGCAGTGCAATAAAGCGGCTGGGAAGAATGAAATTAAGTCGGAACTCATCAAATACAGTGGAATGTCAGGTCGTAAATGGCTACACAGGATAATTGAAATGGCCTGGAAGTCGCGACAGGTTCCATCAGATTGGACAAAAGCAGTAATCACACCAATCTTTAAACATGGAAACAGAAAAGATTGTAACAACTACAGAGGTATCTCTTTAATCAGTGTTGTGGGTAAAATCTTCTCAGGTATTGTTGAAAGGAAAGTGCGAGTATTAGTTGAGGATCAATTGGATGAAAATAAGTGTGGGTTTAGGCCTCTTAGAGGTTGTCACGACCAGATCTTTAGCTTACGGCAAATAATGGAGAAGTGTTACGAGTGGAACAGGAAACGGTATCTATGCTTTATAGATCTAGAAAAGGCATATGACCGGGTTCCTAGGAGGAAGTTATTGTCTGTTCTACGAGATTATGGAATAGGAGGCAAACTTTTGCAAGCAATTGAAGGTCTTTACATGTGTAGTCAGGCAGCAGTTAGAGTTGACGGTAAATTGAGTTCATGGTTCAGAGTAGTTTCAGGGGTAAGACAAGGCTGCAACCTGTCTCCACTGTTGTTCATATTATTTATGGATCATATGTTGAAAACAATAGACTGGCTGGGTGAGATTAAGATATGTGAACACAAAATATGCAGTCTTGCATATGCGGATGACTTAGTTGTGATGGCAGATTCGATTGAAAGTTTGCAAAGTAATATTTCAGAGCTAGATCAGAAATGTAAGGACTATGGTATGAAGATTAGCATCTCCAAAACGAAAGTAATGTCAGTGGGAAAGAAATATAAACGGATTGAGTGCCAAATGGGAGGAACAAAGTTAGAACAGATGGACGGTTTCAAGTACTTAGGATGCATATTCTCACAGGATGGCAACATAGTGAAAGAACTGGAAGCGAGGTGTAGCAAAGCTAATGCAGTGAGCGCTCAGCTACGATCTACTCTCTTCTGCAAGAAGGAAGTCAGTACCAAGACTAAGTTATCTGTGCACCGTTCAATCTTTCGACGAACTTTGTTGTATGGGAGCGAAAGGAGGGTGGACTCAGGTTACCTTATCAACAAGGTTGAGGTTACGGATATGAAAGTAGCTAGGATGATTGCAGGTACTAGTAGATGGGAACAATGGCAGGAGGGTGTCCACAATGAGGAAATCAAAGAAAAACTGGGAATGAACTCTATAGATGTAGCAGTCAGGGCGAACAGGCTTAGATGATGGGGTCATGTTACACGCATGGGAGAAGCAAGGTTACCCAAGAGACTCATGGGTTCAGCAGTAGAGGGTAGGAGGAGTTGGGGCAGACCAAGGAGAAGGTACCTGGATTCGGTTAAGAATGATTTTGAAGTAATAGGTTTAACATCAGAAGAGGCACCAATGTTAGCACTGAATAGGGGATCATGGAGGAATTTTATAAGGGGGGCTATGCTCCAGACTGAACGCTGAAAGGCATAATCAGTCTTAAACGATGATGATGATGATGATGATCTGTTGTGATGCATACTTGGCAAGGACCTCAAACACTAGAACAATACTCTAGAATTTGTTGCACTAGCGTCTTGTGTACGGTTTATTTTACGTATTTATTACATCTTCCCTGGATCTTTCCAAAAAATCGCAATCTTCGATTCACCCTTCATAATACTGATTCCAGTTGATCGTCCCAGCTCACCTCGCTTCTTAATATTACCCTTAAGTTCGTATCCGATGTGCTCATGGTATAACACTCCTAATCTTATTAGCGGATATTAATGGTTCGTTCTTTTCGTTATTGGCGTTACAATGCATTTATCGACATACGGAGAGGGCTGCGATCCATCACACCAAATGGAAATTTTATTCATGTCTTTAGCCAGTTCTTTAAGATCCTCCAAAGACGATCCTTTCCTGTGCGCAACATCATCGTCAGCGAACAGAATTATAGTGTTGCCGATCTTATCTTATACATCTTGTACGTATATTGGAAATATTAGAGGAATCATTACGCTCTCTTGGGTCACACCCGATGTTTCTTCGTTTCTGTGGAAAATTCGCCATCCAGTACAACGTACATAAAATCACTAGTTCGACAGATAACTCACTGTTGCTCTGGGACTTTGATTGGACTGGATTAGTGAAAGAGGTACAAGAGCTAACAAAGGGCGGCGCGTTTTGTCACGGTTTCGTTTAGGTGTCGCGAGATTCCTAAGGAGAAGCTCTATAACTGCATTGTGCATCAAGGGGAGGGTGCCTGTTAACATTCCCAGAGCTTACGTTCCAAGACGAATCATGTTTCCCACGCACCAGATGCGAATGGAACGGGGAAAGCGTAAGATGATCGTGGAGCCAGAGGTATCTACCTCATACTGTAACATCGCTTGCGAAGTGTAGGTGTAGATGGAGGACTGCGAGAATGCCTGCCACTGGTGTTGGAGGAATGTCAGATCATCACTGTAACATCCCTTAGACAAAGAACACGAAACAGACGCCGGCATACTGTATGTTGTTTACATGGGCCATATTTTATGGCTATGGCTGGCGACAATACTTCGCCATCAACAGTGTATAGTGCGGCTGCAATAAATTTGCCGTCAAAATTGCTAAAATATGGCTGCAATATACAGCAGTAATGTGGTATGATCGAGCAATATTGCTGATGGAGTAGGCATGTGCGTGGAGTTGCCAAGCTACGACGGAGGTGTTGTTGGTGGTGTTCTCCAAAAGTGGAAAATATTTCGTGTGACCGCTTCGTATCGACCTCTGCCACTGTTATGTTTCCCACTCACTTTCAGACTCACTTCTTTCCACGCCAACAGCGATGCAGTGCAAAGTCATATCTATTGCCGTTTCGGATCCTCTTCGGTGGCTTGATGCGTTTTTACATTCAATTAGCAATTCGGTAAGACCACCGGCTGCAATTTGCTTGTTGCAGCTGTGTTTATTCTGCTTTTGTTGCTCTTATTTTCCACATTGGCCCTGAGCACTATGCGACTTAACTTCTGAGGTCATCAGTCGCCTAGAACTTAGAACTAATTAAACCTAAGTAACCTAAGGACATGACACACATCCATGCCCGAGGCAGGATTCGAACCTGTGACCGTAGAGGTCGCTCGGTTCCAGAGTGTAGCGCCTAGAACCGCACGGCCACTCCGGTCAGCTTTTCCCCATTCTTATGCTTAGCACAAACACTTTTCCCTTAAGTGATGCACAGAAATTAGAGCAGCATCCACCACGTTACTAACTCTAGCCTTAGGTGCATGGGATTTGCGAACTTCATATTCTCTCACAGTAATACTGAATAACAAAAAAAATTAACATCAAAATTTGATTATTTCAAACTAGGTCAATGAATTCCTTCAGTCCTTCTACCAACGCATAGCAAGCATATAGTATCAAGACACATATCGATGAGAATGCTCAACCGCATCAAATAAACTGCAGCCTCCTCAAGTTGGTGTAGCATTTAGATCGTATGACGAATCACTATACGAATGCATGTAGTTCAATTTCTAGCTAGTGAATGGCTGTTGAATGTATTCTAAAACGTTGCACAGGGCATGTACGCCACAAGGTAGCTGATCCTATTAAACGACCAAAACGGCAAAGACTCCTCACAGATAGTCCTTCATTGTTCTTTATGGTCTTTTGTTAGGCTGTGAGGAACGCAGGGGGCACACACTTTTACCCCAAAGGGTGGGTGCGTTTGTCAGTACTACCAACAGAGAATTCCAGTTGTGCATCGATCCATCGATCGAAAGTGTCTATACGTTCCAATATTGCAGCAGCCTCAGCTGTATGCATCCAGCCGTGGTGGTGATGTCGAGAGTGGTGATATTGTTTTATACAGTTAAAATGAAGGTAGTGATTTGTCTTTCACTGATTCAGATTCTGGAGTACTCATAAAAGTGACGATGAGTGGACACAAGCCCATTCAAAATAATGGGAACTGAATAAACTGACAGGAGCCCTGGTTTCTTTCTCTTCAATGTTTACACCGGGGTTTGTGAAGATTTGTTGAATAAATGTAAATCATAGCCAGCATTTGAATTACATACATTTTTAAAAAATACAGGACAATAACTCATACTATTTGTGACGACTCCTCACAGATAGTCCTTCATTGTTCTTTATGGTCTTTTGTTAGGCTGTGAGGAACGCAGGGGGCACACACTTTTACCCCAAAGGGTGGGCGCGTTTGTCAGTGCTACCAACAGAGAATTCCAGTTATGCATCGATCCATCGATCGAAAGTGTCTATACGTTCCAATATTGCAGCAGCCTCAGCTGTATGCATCCAGCCGGCACGCGGCAGATCGGACACGTTTGCACGATCTTGTTGCGATGATGATAGAAGCCTCGTCCGACGACTCACCATGGTTTTGTTCATTGCCACGTCTCAGTAGACATTCAGCAAGCGCATATGAATATCTGTCACGCTCTGGTTTTTCACTAAACGAAACTCTATGACAGCTCTCTGCTTACAATTCACCTCCGTTGAGACAGCATTTTGAAGGCAACTTATAGCATCGCCACCTATAGGAAATGAAGCAGCAGTATTCCACGATGTCCCGCAAAAACTGGCAGAGAAAAAAATGTGTCGCATTACTTATTGAACGTCCCTCATATATACGATCGCATAAGGTGAAATAGGTACATAAGGTTTCTATATGAACCACCGATAGTAAAAATTCAAGGATGATTGCCAGTGTGGTTGCAGCTGGTATACTGTCTTTCGCATTAGTATTGGTCTGACAGATCATCAGCCAACTGCAGATTCCTTTAGAATCATGCTTCAACATTCTGGAAAAGGTGTAAACTGAACAACAGTTCATGAATTAAGGTTTAGAAAGTAACTCGCTTACTTAAGAATGCAACCACAAAGTCCGATTTCCGCTTTTTCGCTAACCTTTTTTGTGATGCAAATGCATGCGAGCTCTTTGGTCCATTTCGCCACCATAGTATAGTTCGTGTAAATACTTCTGACCTGGAAATACTTTGTAACAAACACTACTGGCCATCATTGGCCAGAAATGTTGCCGAACATGTGATGTGTAGCCGCCAATGTCGCAACCCATCTCGCTGGGCTACGTTGTCGGAAATATGCAGTTTGAATTGGCCTTGAAAACGCACCTTAATTGTCAAAAATGCAGCGAGTTGTCGCAGGACGTGAGCTTTGATTTGCGACGTGAGGCAGAAGCAGCTAGCTCTCCGCCTCCCGGGCGCTTCGCTCGCCGCCGAGTGGCTGGCACGGACCCAGGGCAGCCCCTGGCAGCTAGGCCAGCCCGCCCGTCACATTCTGCGGCCTGCCGCGACCGCGCTGCCACGCACACCGACCACACGTAATCAAACCGCCGATGCCCGGCCGGCGCGTGGCTTGGCTAATAACGCGGGACCGCCGCTCCTTCCGCAGATACCGGCTCTCCACTGCCCGCCGCTATCTGTCTGTTTATCGCTGTGAAACGTGTTGCTATGACGATACCGGAATTGACCAAAATTTGTTAGCATGACGAATTACGAACACGGATAAAAATTCGTTTTAAGTATTTCGTGAAAAACAAATAAAAATATTTATTCCAACCGTTATTCATCTAAACGAATAAGAACATTTCGTCATTATCCATAAATGAAAGAATATACGAACGAAAAATAAATTTCAAATCCATGAAATAATTGCTGCTCCAGTTCTTCCTCATTTATAAACCAAACTTATCTTAACTGCAGATAACCTTGTAGGTGGCGGCGACCACAGCTGTAAGTATTCATCTTGGGCATTAATAACCGCTCCTTCTCGCCGGAGGTTCGAGTCCTCCCTCGGGCATGGGTGTGTGTGTCGTTCTTAGCATAACTTAGTTAAAGTAATGTGTAAGTCTAGGGACCGATGACCTCAGCAGTGTGGTCCCTTAGAAATTCACACGCATTTGAACATTAATAACCGCTTCAGTTATATTTTGTCGTTTATTACTATACATTACTATACCACTACCGGTTTCGTGGCGCACTAACGGTTTCGTGGCGCTGAATGCCACGTCTTCAGATTAAAACATTAGAGCGGAAAAACTCGGAAGCTTTTTTCCCAACTTTCGTTGTCCTTGACAACAACCTCTAAAAAATGGCATGTTTTTAATCCATGACATACTGTCTTTTAGCGGCGTTCTGTTTTGACGGACAATGAATGTTGAGAAAAAAGATTCCGAGCCTTTCCGCTTTTCATATGTCACCTGAATATGTGGCTTTTAGAGCCACGAAACCGGTATTTGTGCAGTAATAAAGGACCAAATACAGCTGAAGCGGTTATTAATACCCAAGATTATGTTAACTGATTCTTCCGTCCCATCTTGATAGAACAACTTCATAATTACAAATGATAAGCACAAATACTGAGTATGTTCTACATGATTAATTTGCTTTGCTAAGCAGTTTTCGGTTTACAAGACCGTAACTCACTGTCTCTATCAAAGAAGATACAATATTTGTAAACAGATCTCAAAAATATATTACACATCAAGAATGAGTTACGAACAAAAAGTAAAAGTCATTCTTGGCAGTGCATTGGTAATGCAGTTGAGATTGTCGAACACTAAATTTGAGTGGAACAAACGAAAAAAAATATTAACACCAAAAATGATAATACTTCGTATATAAAAATTTAAATCATATTAATTTTTCTTTTTTTATTACAGCTTCGTTTTCAGATCAGTTAACCAATTTTTCGCCTTCTATTGGCTATTTCAAGTTATTGTAAGTCATCCTTGACCATGTACAGCAATACCAGTAAGCAATTTGTTTTCAAATCGTGAGAAAGCCGATTTTACCCTTAGTGTACAAAGACGTTCCCGTGGTATGTAGCGCAAGAGCTTGATCACAGTCAGTTACCACTTTCCTTAATTCGAAATAGGTATGAAACTCACACACTTAGTCATAACACATTTCTCTGAATGCTAAAGACATTTTTGTGTTCACTACTACTGTCAGAAATTTTTTTATCCAGTTGATCTTCATTGCATCATGTATTAAGTTACTTGGCGGTTCCGGCCTGTCACCATTTTCAGATGCCTGCAATATCAAATACCAACGAGTTAATACAAGTCAAAAGGACCGAACAGTTCTTTCAACAACGCTACACTTTGCTAATTGCAATCATCTTTACATTATTTTCATGTGGATCGGGGAATGTGTGTCGTTATAGTTGGGAAAAAGAAAAATTTTTCTTTCTACAGTTCGGTTTGAAACTTGCCATCGAGTAAGGTCAGGGACGATGGGGAATCATTTTGAATGGACAATCTTGAGACCTTAAAGTGTGTTGCTGTTAACTCTTACCGACTACAGAACCCTTACTTTGTTCACATTTCTGTAGTCCTGAGAATTGCTTAATAACATCAACTGCGCCCACACCCAATAACACCAGCGTGTGTCCGCATTTTGGCAGGACTGAGTACAGGAAGGAAGTATAGTCAAATGCAGAGTCAGCTGCAGTGCGCCAGGTCGGCTATGTAACTTCTAATGCCACTGGCCAATGAGGCACTTTTAAATTTGATGTATTATACCCCAAAGTACGTAGAAGGGTGCTCAACATAAAGGTTGATCTGAACACCACAGTGCATTACTAGTCCCGTAGTTCTGAAATGACTTAGCCAAGTAGTTGTGAGGGGACCTACTGATTAATGTGAACCATGAAACCGTACAGTTAAGCATTTACTAAATTAACAATTCATAGTCAGAGGTGCAAGAAATCCAAGTGACAGAGAAAATCAATGAACCAGTCGGGGGATGACTCCAGACTTCTCAATTTCTTGTCTGCCACTGAGCCAGACTTCTGCAAAAAATATTAATAAATTATTTATCGAACAGCAACAGCTCTGAGCCACACAACAAACATTGGTCATTCGTGAGAGAATGATGATGTAAAAGTAAGCAAAGAAAACGCAGTAGTAGTTCATGTTAATCGTTAGTTCGAATTCCAAACAATAAATAACAAATAATGTTTTGCATCTACACAGATGAATCCCTTTATTCACCAACACTTTATTGAATTATGCATTTATTCAGATAATTGCCTAAAGAGGAACTTATTCGAACAATGCCCGTCTCTGCCTGGTACAAAATGTATATGAAAATATTTTTAATGTGTAGACACTTACTTTCCTCCATTCGGTGCTGCGAAAAACTTTCATTTTGCTAACGAACTCGATCATCATAAATCGTGATCTCGTGCCTGGCATACATAAATGAAAAGAACTTAAAAAAATGGAAGACTAAAGTTGTACAGAACGGAAAACTTAATAAGTGTATCTATTGTCTTTTCAGTAGCGCATTTACTTGTGCAGTGTACATTTCTAAACAAAGTTGTTTATCGATGAATCTTCAGTGTGACGCCAAGATACCAGAAACGCCTGTTTCAGATGGGCTATTGTGCTCTCAATTGAAATTGACTGATTATTGGTGAAACAGATAAAAATTGCAGAAGGATATATGTAGATTCTTGTTAAAAATTATACATCTGAATTTTTTTGATTCCTGTAGTATATGATGTTACACTGAAGTATCTTCTACATGTTGTTTACATACTTAAGCGAACATAATGTTTTCAAAGACGTTTCAAAGAACATTTCAAATTACGTAGACAGTTCAGTAGTGGACAAATAATAAATAATTTAAATTTTGTACAACGCTATGCAAACTTTAAGCATCTTTTTACTAATGTATTTTACGAAAAATGTTATTATCTCAGTGGTTGAAATTAAACATGACAATTTGTTTCAAAGGCGTATGTGAGTCATTAAATATGTGTGTTATTTCGTAGAGGAACAAATTCTAGCATATTTTGTAGGTACACGATATGCGAAAACCTTTTACACAGTACTTAATAATCGTTTATTGATGTGTCAAATGAATGGAGTTCATTAATAATGAACCCATAGACATGGAAGTGTAAAAGCATCTTAGCTATGGTGTTATGTGCGTGTGTGCGTCTCTCTCTCTCTCTCTCTCTCTCTCTCTCTCTATGATCGATTCGTTAGAACTACATGGAATTTATATTCTGTCGTTTCATTCGAGGTGGACTGTAGAGAACAGCCAACCTAGGTGTGTGGGCGACAGTTTAGACTGTGAACTTAGGGGTGACAAGGCAAAGGCATAATTTATACGAAAGTGATTTATTGGAAAGAGGGATACAGAGGTAAGGTAGATGTGATACACAAAAAACACAATAACTTTCATTAGTGCAGGATGATGGGGAGAAGTAGACAAGACAATGCTGGCTTAACCTTTGTTCGTATCAAGTAACCTGATCTCTCAAATAGGTGCCAAATTGCGCAGGATACACCAAAGCAATGCAGCATGATCTGACCCTTAGCAGAGATAGACTTACATTAGGAAATAAATCCCTAAAATAAACTATTCAGTAGAAATACATCTTTCAAATTTTACAGCTAACATACATGGAATAAACTGAAATGAGACACCAGACTTTACGGCTCTCTTATGTATGCTCTAATAACACAAACAAGATGGCTGAGTGATTTGTATTGATGTAAATATAAACTATATGTAAATATAAACTATATTACATTAATAATAAACAGTGGCTATCATTTCATTCAGTATCTGGATAAGGCAGAGCCCAGCTTGGACAGGATAGAGTAGCGCGATAGTGACGAACGACACCTGCATGTTTCTGTGCGGACGTTGCGCTGTGCCGTAATATTATGCGATCGTTGTTACGTTGCTACTGTGCTCTGAAATCGGAGGCACGCACTTTTGACAACTATGCTTATGCAGCGAGTACGTATTTGCTGATAGTGTGTCCTGTGCACAGAACACGATATTACGCCATTTCTACACACTTTTCTAGTCAAATAACGCACTAACAACCGTATTCGCCAACGCACCTGAGACATCAAAAGATTCTCACATAAAGTATTAAGTTTCCTGTACGTAGGGAGCGATGAAATGAAATGATCATACAGTACTGATGACTGGGAGAAAATCTCCGAGCCGGTCGGGAATCGAACCCACATCCACTGTATTGTAGTCAGACGAGCTGACCACTCATCTAAGGAGGCGGACGAAGCGAGCGATAAAATGCAAGCATTATTTGACTTTCGGTTGCCTGATATATAACTGTGAAGTAAAACAGGGAGTAAAACGTTAATCTCTCTCTTTAAGTCTCTATACTGTAAGCTATAGACTTCAGGCTTCCCCGTAATCTTGATTAATTCAAACTCGTTACGTAAAGAAAATATTAATGTTCACCACTAAATCAAATTTCTTGGACAATTAAATCATAAGTTTGCTATACTAACACATTGCGAACCTACAAGAGACTACACATACATCGCTGGCTAGGCGAAACTATTCTGCCAATAGCTTGATACTACCTATCTTCAGATTTCTCTTCCTAAAGCGTACACAAGCCGCTGATCAGTTAATAACAACCTATCGATTATTTATTTATTTATTTTTACTCACGATAAATGTAAAGCAAAAGTTCTCCAGAGCCTCAGTTAGCGATCGCGTCAATAGTCAGACATACGTTTTACTGCTAAGCCAGCGTTGTATCCGTAGCATGTGTTATTACATCTATCTTTGCTTCCTTTATAAGACAGAACTATTATAAAGACTACCATTATCAGTCGCATTACCCATACTGGCAATATAATAACTTTCTTGTATTAATGGTTGAAGTAAAATACCTAATAAAATTATTTCGTCTTAACTGAAGTTCATCAAGCAAAGAATATCTATGAAATTTTTCGCAAAAATCTAACACGCGATAACTACTACCACCTTTTCTTTCATATAATATTAAATCTTTAGGTTTTACTATTTTTCAGCGTCTGTTATGCTTGCTTCTTTTTTAGTTATGTTTCTTTCGAATTTTAAGTTATATTTCTTCTCTTGGGACTTCAATTAATGTTAAGAGGAAGTTCAATTTATTTCCAGTTGGAATGTGGGGACTCTAAATTTATTTTTGAACACTTAGGCTTTATTGCGGTCTTTATTTCAACAGTACAATGACGTATCAACGATCGAGAGACATAAAAAATTAACCCTTCATGAATCAATAGTAATTAAAAAAAAGAGAACAAAGAGCCTATGTGCCACCGCATTTGCCCTTAACTTATATGATACAAACGAAATTTAGGCTCTTCAGGTATTCACTGTGCTCTAAGACACAATCATGCCCAATTTTAATTGGCAACTTGTCGCTTAAAGTTAGCAGTAATAGTAGTCTTGTCATGCATTTACTCGAATGGCTCCAGTTTGGCGTGGTTTGCCTATTACTAGGAAAATAACAGCTATTAACAGTTGGCTTCTGCTTTACGACCACAGTTATAGAATTCTTCTATCACAAATACTGGCGTCTGTTTGCAAATTAAGTCAACAAATTTGAGTCCTGTTCTCGATAAAAAGTCAAAGTCCACCTATCCAAAATTATGGCACTCAACTATTACTTCCCTGTGTTCCAATAAAACGAACAAAACTGCAACCATTCACGTTTGGAATGCGCTGACAACCGAATTATACATATATGCATATATTATGAAAATGTAAATTCCTTGGAGTGCACGGACTGGATCACTAGTTAATATGCGCAGAACCAATCAGTATGACGACTGATTGCAGTGCAACCTAAGCATCAATTATCATGTCTCGTCTAGGTACAGCATTTATTATACACTGTAGTAAACTATCAATCCATCCGTATATGCTGTGAGACCTACAGTTACCTGCAGAGATATCCCATTGATCATGACTTAATTACAACGATCAGAATGAATTGCACCATATGACAACTACTGGTAGTCAGTATTAATCTTCGACATACCAATATACTCCAAATACAACCTTGAAGTTATTCAGAAACTATTCCTCTGAATAGACTCAGTCGAGCAATTAAACGGTGACCATCGACACGACAGCTGACCATTCAATCTTCTGTGCCATAACTCCACTGCCCTGTACAAGACTTGATATCCAACTAAACTGCTCTAGGTCCGATACTCCAAAGGCCATTTGCCACAATTCTATAACTATTCAGCAAATAAACACACAACGCTACTGTTACTTTAAACAATTAATTCATTACGTTTTGCAGCCTTGGGTTCTTGCTTCTGTGACTAGCTCCCGTCAGATGTAATTTTTGCTGTAGGCTGATAATGTGAACATAACTTGCACGATCTTTGGCCGCTCGCTCTGCTAGTACTAGCGGTAAGTCTCACTGCACCCAGACTACAACATTTTCTAGGAAAGCAAACACATACAGACATACTAACATCCTTTTCTGTTCCCCAACTTCTCTGTATGAAATGAGCCACTAATACAACAAGTTAAGACGGCTTAACTCCCATGACGACAATTAAAAATTTGCCATTACTTTTTGACCCATCAAAAGGTTTACAGTCAGCTAATTTATGTGGTAGCATTGAGTTTACTACACTCTGGACCTTGCGTGTAAGAGCAGCATACGCACAGCAAATGTATTCAACGCTGAGAAATCCAACGCGAAAAGACTATTGCATACTGTCAGTAGTTTCTGCTATTTAGTGCACTGCTTCTCTGCTCGTCAGTGGGAAACGAGGGAATATAGTGTAGAACTATTATCAATGATTATAGAAGAACCTTAGTAGTATTATAGCCTGGTCAGAGGGTTCTATATGAGAGGGGTCTGATTAGCTGCATTGTACGTCTGATATTAATGCGTAAAGTAGAGGTGATCTCAATATGAATATGGAAACTGTTGGTTCTGGTTTAATGAAAAACATTTTTAAACAGGGTGAAGACATGCTATGTGAGGACAGTACTAGGATTTGGAAGCCACCCAATATGTACGTGAAATCGCGACGGATTGAGGAAACAGTCTTTCTGGCAAGTCAGGCTACTTCCCTCTCGCCGAGAACGCGAGATTGTACTTCTGCGTAAAGCAGTTATTTGGTTATAATGGATGATTACGAGTTAAGTTTCGACTTCAAGGAGCACATGATTCTAGGTCGTTTTATTATACCTATATGGTTTTGATATTATCCTGAAATCCATAAAAAGTGGAAAGAGGCAGATACATTGGGGCTATTTTAATATACGAGGCTTTGTTTCAGAGGTTATGAAGAAATCAAAAGAAATCCAAAAAGTCAGATCAGAACCCAAACTGGATTATTTTTTCTATTTTACAAGCAAAAGAAAGAGGTGAGTCTGCTTGACTGTCATTTCTCAGGACTGCCACTACACAAGCTATAATTAAATACACTAGAAAGAATAGCTCTTCTGGCAGCTAGCAATAACTATCTTAATCGTGTTACTATTATGTCTGGCATCAACCTGTCAAAGTGAACTACGACTGCCTGATGTCACAGTTGTGATGGTGACGTTCCCAGAGAGGTGTGAACTTTTAGTCTGGCCGTTTTTTACGGCAATATTCTTGACTAAAACACATTGCACAGGCTGATAATTGAGAATTCTCGCATTCTTTTGACTTCATGTAACTTGGCTAGCGACAGAAGCGTCATTGTTTTTCTGTACCTGTTTTAAAGCAGTTCTCAAGCATCGGGATAGTTGTTTTTTCACTGTTGCATCAACTGCTAAGGGCAACTTAACTACTCTGTATGGCGAACCCATTTTGCATCCGTATATCACCTGTAATGGAATGATGCCAATTGGTTCATATTTTCTTGTGTTACGCGAAGCAGCAATGAACTAGAGGTTTCTTACCCGAATCCCATCGGTCTGACTGATATAATATTACAGCATTTCAAGAACGGATTTGTGCAAGTGCTCTACACTTTTTGGAAGGAAGAGAATAGTTCGTCACTTCTCGATTTTAATTACTTCGAAACATGTGTAAAAAAACATCACAATTAGTTATTCCCTTGCTTTGTTATGATGGCTTCAAGTTATCCATGCAACAAAATTTGTCATGAAAGCTTTGTGACTCGGCAGTCATATCTGCCAGAGTCACCACAATTAAAAAACAGAAAAGTTGTCAGTAACTAATAAAACTTATTTATTATTTTTAAATAAGTCGAGAATTTTCCCACGAAATCAAGGGCAACCCATTCAAGTGGTTTAGTGGATTCTGGAAGAATCTGAGGGAGAATTTTAGGTTTTCCATACTGAGCGCTTTGTGCAGATGATAAGCAAGACCGTACATAACTTTCGACTTCCTTCTTACTAATAAGCCACCAGAGTTCGGAGGCTGTTAATGTGTTGGTTGCCTCCTTGCCACTGTTAGATGATTGTGTACTATCATGCGATTGCAGCAAAATCTTTTTCTAAGAGATTTCGGAATAACGTTCTACTTACATTTGCATTCATCGTCCTCTTGCTGTTCGTTATCTAGTTCAGCAACTAGGACTTCGTTGGCCTTTATACACCGAGCTTTTTAGTTTAAACCATCAGCATTAGGATTGGAGCTTTCCTGGCTTGTGCCTTACTAAGTAATCATAATTGTTAAATTTGAGGCCCTCCTACTCATTTTGCTGCCAGGGTCCTTGAGGCTCAACAACCACGTTAAGGCAGCAGGATGTCAGAACAGTAAATTATCTCCCGTGCAAGTACAGTTTATAATAGTTCGTTTCATACGGTAGACCTATTAACTTCTGCTCTGTTATGCTATAGTTGAGCTCCGGTTGATTTAATTTCATAGACATATACCCAACAGGACCCTCAAATTCCCCACGTACTTTCCTAAGAACACCACTAATTTCGAAAGAACTGGTGTCACTCCATAATATAACTGATTTCTCAAAATAAGGGTATGTCAAAATGGGTGACTGTGTTGGAATTTCTTTTAATATGAACACTGCCATTTCACAATCAGCAGTCCACACAAATATTACCTTTCTTTCACAATTTGGTAAAAGATTTTGGCAATAGCGGCATATTCTGGTACAAAATAGTAGTAACAGTTCGACAAACCAAAAAAAGATTGTAATTCTTTCATGTTACGAGGGGAGAGTAAGTCTTTGACTACATCAGTTAACTATTGATCGAGTTCTACGCCATCAGCCGAAATTATGTGGCCCAAATAATTAGCTTGTGGTTCTGCAAATTTGAATTTCCACAATTATGGGCTGATATTTTCGTTATGTATATGCAAAAGTACAGTTTTTAGTCATTGTGCATGTACCTGTAGACACTGAACAACACGATAATGTTGTCTAGATACACTAGATGCATGGGACGTTTCAGTCCCCTCAGCAATAAATCCCACGACTGGAATGTTGAGGGGGTGTTTCATAAACCAAAATGCGTCCCCTGATAGTCACAGTGCCCTGACGGTACAACGTATGCAGTCTTCCTATGATCTGCTGGGTTGAGGGGCGTTTGGTGATAGCCAGAATTCATTCTGAAATATTTGCGTTTGCCTAAATGGTCCAGTGGTTCGTCTATTCTGGGAGAGGGTATGATTCTGGAGTTGTTACTTAAGTTGAAGCTTGTATGTTGACGCATTTTCAATCAGCTTTTACTCCACATTGTGTCCACTTCATGAGGATGATAGGCAAAGACCAGGGACTGCATGCCGGACGTATTGTTCCCGCCCTCAGTTGTTTTCTAATGCTCTGTTCAACAACAGGCTGGAATTCTATATAGATTTTGACTGATGGCCAAGCAACTCAATGGAAGTCTCATGTTGCTTCAATTTGTAGCAGGCAAATCCGGACGTTCTTCAGAAGCTGCACAAATCCTCAATTAACGAATACAGCATATTTATATCCTTCTAAGGCAGATGCAGCAACTTTTCTTGTACGTTCCGGTTTAAGAGGAGTGTGACGTCCACATTATGTACGTATACTTGTACATTAATTCTCTCATGTTCTTTCTTTTTCCTTTGTATTCCCTTTCACGGTTTCATTGTTGCCAGCTCTTGTTTACTTGCTAAAACTGTCCTCTTGGGTATCACGACATCTGTTCTGCCAAAACTGTCAATACTGACTGGCAAAAATATTTGTTCATTCAATAAAACCAATTGACATATACTTCTTTTCACATGCTCTTGAAACTCATTGAGCAACTTCTTCCTGGGCATAGGAACCACCAGAGTAACTACGTGCATGAGTAATTTAGATTTAACGTCCACCCAGAGAACCCCTCCCATTCCACCCCATATAGTTTCGCAATCAACTGACTGAAGCACTGAAGTGACTCAGTCTTCTCAGAATGGTAGGACTGATCCTTTCCTACTCTTCTCAGACACGAGCCAGTACTGTAGCTCCAAATAGTAATTCTTATGTCTACTCTTTGGACAGTACGTGACCCAAAGTCAGTGGCATGGGGAATGCAAAGAAATCACTATTTAGAAGCACATCTAAATTACTCTCTAGAAGCACATAAAAATCTAGATTTTCCAGTGACAGTTTCTCTACCCTAAATGCAAATAGTTCTTTACGAATCATCAAATCAATTATCAATTCCGCAAGATTTATTTTATTTTATTTTATTTTATTTTATTTTATTTTATTTTTGTGTCTTCAGTCTCCTGACTGGCCTGATGTGGTCCACCACAAATTCCTCTCGTGCGCCAGTCTTTTCCTCTCAGAGTAGGACATGGAACCTACGTCCTCAATTATTCACTGGATGTATCCCAGTCACTGTGTTTATCAGGGACACTCTACAACTCCCTCTAGTATCATGGAAGTTTTTTACTGAAGTCTTAAAAGTTCTCCCATCATCCTTTCTTCTCATCAGTGTTTTCCAAATATTCATTTCCTCATCGATTCTGCAGAGAACCTCCTCATCCTTTTCCTTATCAGACCACCTAATTTTCAATATTATTGTGTAGCACCATATTTCAGATGTTTCGGTTCTCTTCTATTCCCATTTTCCAACAACCCATATCTCACTGCCTTTCAGTGCTCTTCTCCAAAAGTAAATTCTCAGAAATGTCGTCCTCAAATTAGGACCTATTCTTTAAACTAGTATAAATGTCTTGGTCAGGAATACCCTTTGTGTCAGTGCTTTTTGTGTTCTCCTTACCGTGTCCCTCATACGTTATATTGTTGCTTACGTAGAAGAAGTTGATATGCTTTGGGATCACCAGTCCTGATGTTAAGTTTCTCACTGTTCTCATGTCTGCCACTTCTCATTACTTTCGTTTTCCTTCAGTTTCCTCTCAATCCATATTCTATACTCGTCAGACTGTTCACTCCATTCAACAGATGAAGCAATTCACTGAGGTTAGCAGTATCATCAGCGAATCTTAACACTTGCGTTAATCCTACTCTTGAATCTCTTTTTTATTTCAGTCATTATTTCTTCGACGTTTAGACTGAACAGCAGGGGCGAAAGACTACATCCCTGTTTTACACCGTTTTTAATCCATGCACTTTGTTCTTGGCGTCCACTCTTACTGTTCCCTCTTGGTTCTTGTATATTAAAAGTCTTTCCCTATGTTTTACCCCTATTCTTCTCATGTTTTCTAACATTTTGCACCACTTTTCACTGCCGACCACTTCTTCCAGGTCGACATATGATATGAACGTGTTTGCTTCCATTATCAACCACAATGTCAGAACTGCCTTACCTTTCCTAAAGCCAAACTGATCGTCATCTAATACAGTCCGGTATATTATTCCTGTCGGCAACGTGGATGCTTGAGCTGTTTAGCTGACTGTGCGATAATGCTCGCAGTTGTCGGCTCTTACATTCTCGGCAATTGTGTGGATGATGTTTTTCCTAAAGCCTCATGGTATACTGCTAGTCTCATAGATTCCACACACCAACGTGTATAATCATTTTGTTACCACTTTCCTCAAAGACTTTAGAAATTCCGATGGAATGTTATCCATCCCTCCGGACTTATTTGATTCTGTATCTACCAAAGCTCTTCTACATTCTTAATCTAATACTGGATTCCATATCTTTTCTGTATCGACCTCTGTCTTTTAGAGTCCTTCAATGTACTCTTTCCACATATCCTCTTTCTTCTCTGCATCTTAATGCTACCGCTCTTGCTTTTAAATTCACCGAAAGTTTTTTTGACTTTTCTATGTGCTGAGTCAGTTGAGTCAGTTTGTTTTTCGACTTCTTCACATTTCTGATGTAGCCATGTCGCCTTAGCTTCCCGGCACTTCCTGTTCATTTCATTCCTATGTGACTTGTATTTTTATATACCTGAATTTCCCTGTACTTTTTGGTTATTCCTTCTTTCGTCATTTAAGTGAAGTGTATCCTCTGTTACCGATGTTTTCTTAGCAGTTACGTTCCACATACCTACGTTTTTCACTCCAATTTCTGTGGATATCCTTTTCAGAGATGTCCTTCCCTCTTCAACTGAAATTCGTACTGAACCATTCATCATAACTTCAAGCTTATATCTTTATCCCGTAGTACTTCCATATCCCACTTCTTTGCGCGCTGTTTCTTCCTGAGTAATGTCTGAGACTTCAGCCTACTGTTCATCATTACCAGACTGTGATCTAAGTCTATATCTGCCCCTGGTACGCCTCACAACCCAAAATCTGATTTCGGAATCTCTGGCTGACCATGATTTAATCTAACTGAAAAATTCCTGTATATCACAGTCTTTTCCATTTATACCACCTCCCTCTGTGATTCTTAAACAGAGTATTCGCTATTACCACTTGAAATGTACTGCAGAACTCAATTAGTGTTTCTCCTCTCTCGTTCCTACTACCAAGCCCAAATACTCCCTTATCCCTCTGTTCTACTCCTTACCCTACAACCACATTCCAATAATCCATGACTATCAGATTTTCAATTTCGCTTTATATACTGGATTACCCGTTCAATATCCTCATATGCTTTCTCTATGTCTTGATCTTTTGCTTGCGACGTCGGCATCTACACTTGAACTAGTGTAGTGGGTTTTGGTTTGCTGTCGAATCTGATGAGAACAACCCTATCAGTGAACTGTTGACAGAATCTGACCCTCTGTCCTACCTACCTAATCATAAGTAATCCCACTACCGCTATACAATTTTCTGCTGCTGTTGATATTACCCTAAACTCGTCTGACCAGAAATTCTTGTCGTCTTTCCATTCCACTTCATTGCACTCTGATATATCTAGATTTAATCTTAGCGTTTCCCTTTTCAGCTTTTCCAGGTTTCCTACCACTTTCAAACTTCTGACCGTCCACGCCTCGACTGGTAGAACATTATGCTTTCGTCGGTTATTCACGGCAGGGCTGCAGGGCGTATTGTTTCACTTTCTAACCCAATCAGATAACAGCGAGGCTACCACAAGACACTCCCATAGCTAAGGAGGAGGGGGGTGGGAGGGGGAGAATAATAAACTCACCTGCACTACGGTATCTTCTTATGTAATTCTCTGATGAACTGCGTTAATCTGGGAGCAGGGGCAGTGGAGTGCTCCAGCTCCCGATGCGTTCCCACAATTTCGGGTTGTTATTTCCTCTGCGGCCACCTCTAACATTTGGCAAATTCCTCTTTTGCTAGTACTCAAGCCTAGGGCATGCCTTTTGCATATTACCTATTTCTCTGCAGTATGTGGAACACAGCGCTCAGCAGCCGTGTGCACATTGTCCCTGTCACTGGCAGTGACTACACTGGGTACTGTTTACGAAAACGTGGCAAGTTTCAGTCGAACAGCTTGCAGCTAACACAAATTAGCTTGCCTTCTCCCTTAATACAGCAAGCCGTACTACTTCTTTTAGGCTACTAGATGATGCAAATTTCATACCCATTCTTGAATTAATCGCTTTTACAAAGACGTCAGTTTCCTCGGCCATTCCTTGCGATGTAAGACCCATATCCACAAAACATATTTTCTTCCTCTATGTATGAGGAATGTTTACCTTTCTGTTACACTCTGCATGTCGTAAAATAAATTTTCTTTCTTCTTAAGTTGTAATGACCGGAGAAATAAACTCGTTTTCCATTAATAATAACCCTAGTATAATCAAAGTGCGATTATTTGTTTTCAAAGGAGTCTCCATTGGTCAAATCACATTTTTGATAAGGTTTTTCAAGCTGCTGTCGGCAAAGGGTTCTTTTGAAATCGATAGAAGCGATGAAGTCGCACGTATTTAGACGTTTGCTAGATGTGTGCTTTGAGAATTCCTTTGACGTCTTGGGGTCTGCAGGTGCCAGTTCTGGGGTGTAAAGTGGACGTTCGACTCGTAGAAGATGAGACGCCACTTAATTATCATTCGTCTTGCACGATAATAGTATACACATTTCAAAGTTCTCCTTAAACAGTCCGAAAAATTGTCCGATTATCTAGTCAGAATCGAATTGCCAGACAAGCAGAACACTGTTGCTGTCGCTGTATCTCTTCTTTGTTACAAGAATATGGGGAAATACGAGTAAATATGCAGACGAAGCTCTGGTGTAACGAGCAGCAAAGATTCACGAACGAAAACTTCATGACACATTTGATTTCTAATGCGGTAAATAGCTCATGATTCCACAAGTTAATTGTACTGTAATAAATCTTTGTCCTTCATTCTTTGCTTTTATATTCCTGTGAGCGTGCTACTAAAAAAAAAAAAAAAACAAATGTAAACTGAACAATGAAACTGGAAACTAAGATCAAAGACGAACCATGTATCTAATAGCATCTTATGGAATATCGTAAGCAGCATCTAGGATAGCCCGCATTCATGTTCAAAGAGCCCATATTATTTCTCGTTAGTTCTTATTTACTGACACTATCAACGTTCTAAACAGGTTTTGTCTTGCAACTCTTATCTTGATTTTTGAACTTTGATTTCATCAGAATTTTGTCAGTCAGATTTTTTTACCATCTGCACATACTTCCTTCTCATGGGGTTCTGCGGAAATGTATTCGCGTCTATTAGCTCGTGCCTAGCTATTAATCTTTCTCCAGTCTCACGCTGTATTCTAAAACTGAACTCTCCTGTGTGTTTATTATATATGTTAGATATGCACTCCATTTGTTGTTTGTCCACAATTTTTTTTCTTGCTGCATATAATGGCTGGTTCTTATCTATTATTATTTACTTATTATTTTTATAATCATTTTTGTGAATTAGTGTGATTTTATTCTACTACATCTGTAAAGAGAAGGCCGTCTGCTTAAATATATAATTACAACGAAAGGTTACGGCAGGTGCTCTAAAAGACTCCAAGTAACCTTCGCTCTTCTTACACCTTTTATGCAAACAGTAGGAGGTAGACGCTTATTTGTTTTAGTTTAAGACTAGTGCTCGTAAATCTGTTAGTATTAAATATCTGAGGAAGGTTGTCGACCAAGTACGAATAAAGTGCATCGCTAGTTACGCATTATTCGTAACTTCTAAGATAAATTAAAGTAATTCCTCGACCTTGACAGAAAATTTCATTTTTTGTAAAAATTCTATCGGGTAGCTATTCTGTGCCCTGATGGGAGAGTACGTTTAGTTACTTACGTGTTCCGTTCTTCATAGTCATGAAGAACTGGGAACATATCAACATCTGAGAACATTTGCGGCTATTCAGGACCTTTTTTGAAGAATTCCTCTGTATAAGGTTAGGAACTGACAATGATAAACAGCTCTACTCTGTATCTCACAATACTTCCGCTCCCTCCCATTAGTTGCATTTACTGAGGTAGATTGCCAAAGAGTTTTATAGCCGTGTATTAGTAGATTGCCAAAGAGTTTTATAACCAAAGTTAGATTCATTACAAGCTTGTTCAGATATTTTCTTTTTCTTCCAGTATCGCATTTCAGAGCATCTATATTTCTCTCAAATTCATATGTTGTTGATCAGTGAATGAATGGATTCTAAATTTGTCTGTAATATTCGCAAATGCTTAAATAGATACTTAGGTCATATACACACATGAATCCCACAAGTATTTCTAATTACTCCCTTTTGTGCCACCGAAGGAGTTACTTGAAAATATTTCCAACCGTGAAAAAATGCAAAATTTAAATTACAATATAAATGAAACAAATCTGGAAATTTAGGCTGTAGCAGAAGCAGCTCAAACTAAATGTTTTAGCAGAAGTCTTAAGATTTTTCATAACTTCCTATAATTTAACTCGTCGACCGCCTTCACAACTATAACTTAAAAATTTCTTGAAGAAAGTCTTCGTTGCCGTGTTTCTTTTTTTGTAATAAGGTGTCTCTTAATAAGCTGTTCTCATTTTATAAGAACCATTTGGTCGCTGAAATTTGTTTTTAAATAGATACTGTACTTCTCTTGTATATGTTAATGAATTTCCTCAGTATCAAAATTCATTTGCTAGCATTGGCATTGTATTTTCCTATCACCTTGTTCACTCTTACTTGTCTTTTCTAGCTATCTGCCATCATTAATCTAGTGTTGTTTGTGTTTATTTTCATTTTGTGGTTGGCTGGCGCTTCAGACCAGTGGAAGTCTATATTATCAGCAAATCGAATAAAATCCATTTGTACAGGACCGATACTTAGCACTTTGTCGTCGTTTTTCATTGTTGTATTGCACGTGCTAGTAAAAAATTAAAAATTTAACTGTAGATAGCGAGGACAAATTCTCGGACTATTCTTCTTATTCAGGCTTCTCTATTGATGGCAGCGATATCAATTTCTGTTCTGCATTTTATATATATATAGAGATTCAAACTTTTAACTCTGCGAAGTATTCCAGTTTTATACAATTCTCCAAAGTGGCTTACGATGGTTAACATATAGTCAACGTTCAAACAGCAAAACTTATTCACATTAGTACGTGTTTTATTAAGCCGACAAATATTGAGTCACTGGTGTGCCAGCGCACGTTGTAAGTAATGTTTGAAGTCCACTTGCTGCCTCTCTCTTATGTCCATTGCTACCATAGAGGAAAGTCTTCTTTCATACCAGCAGGTTGTATTGTATGGCATCGGTATTCTTAAGTTTCTCATTTCTATAAATATCGGCGCTGGACACCAACTATTGGATAAGATGTTGCCAACAAGTGTTTTTGTTAATGGTGCTCTAGAAGTTGTAGGCTGGACCGAATTTCACTACCTGAAATTATTTCTTCGGTCTCTCAAAAATGTTCTCTAAGGCAGGCATTAAACCAGTATTACTAATAGAATTTATTAATGGCGACAACTTCTCACTACCAAATCTGAATGTGGGAAAAAAAAGGTAAAATTTTCCATGGATGCACTAGGGAAACAATATAATTTTTAAAACAGGTCTTGCAGTGCGTCTGAAACTGGAACTTTACAATCACTGTGTATAAACAGTCTTGCCATGCCATGTAACAAAGAGACTTCGGCATTACCTGCAGCAACCTTTTAAAACTGAGGATTGCATGACTGAAAACATTATGAAAGAGAGGAAAACAAAGAAACGAATCGCAGAAGTGTTTGAAGTGGAAGACATAATTATTATTGTGATGAAAAGGAAGTATTTAATCAGGCCAGTAGATAATATGTACTTAGAGAAAATATATATTGCGATGATAACAAAATGGAAAATGCGCAACCAACGACTGTGGAAAATGTGCTTGAGAGACATGTTAGCACACTGGTGAGGAGTACAGTGACCAGGAAATTCTAGAGCAGACCGTTAACTATAGATATGAAATGGCTGATAATTATGACAATGACGATGAAAAAATCTTTTAAATATTTCAATCTGTTGATATGTGATAGTGCAAATTATTTTTAAGTAATTTAGAGTCATCGCTAAACCGTAAACAAATGTTTTATGTTTTCACCTCTCAGAAATTTTCATTTTACCTCCAAAGGGATAGCTACCACGCTCACACCGGTTCTGAAACAGAGGTCCACAGCCGCGACAAATTTTCTTATAGTCATTTCTAGCGCTGTCTGATACTCGATATTTATTCGAACGTAAGAGTCAGATGCACCCAGCTGTTTCTGCGGTATGTGTTGACAACAGCCAGAACAAACATGTGATCGCTACTTGTACAGAATGGAAAAAGTGTGATCAAAAAAAACTTTTGCTGAATGTAAAATTTAATAGACTGACAAAGCAGTCACATATCCAGATGAATCTTATAAACTGATAGTTATTTTGTTGATAATTTTTCGGTTATATCTACATGCAATTGAATAAAACCAATTTTATCATGCCATTCACATTTCGCCTGTCGTTCAACATATGCAAGCAACCAACAGCCACAGACACAATAAAGCATTCCACATCAGACCATCTCTATGATCAGAAGCTCAATGCAGTAAGCTACTTGTTATATAGAATAAGGGAACTGATGAAAATGAAATGCATACAACTACACAAATAGTTTGAGACAATGGCTATGACACACGTTTGATACGCAGAATCAATCACGAAATTTAAACACAGCTTCAAAGCAAACATATAAAAAATGTGTAGGAAAATTCACAGGCCCCCAACCCAAAAATACATACAACAAACAAATACAATGACAACACAAAATAGAAACATGGGAAATGCTATATTATGATTTACACACCTAAAACAACACAAAGAGAGGCCAACACACCAATGAAACAGGGTCTTCATTTACCTTTTAAAACTGTGGGAACTCCGCAAACAAAGTTTAGGCAACTAACAATCTAGAGGGACAAACACAAGAAGCAGGAATATGTTGAGCGCCAAAGTTTTGCTGCAATGTGTAAGGGAATGACAAGCAGAAATTTCAAAACACTTACAAAGGACAAGTCAGATGTTGAAAGTGTGAAAGTATCCATTCCACATTCGAAGAGCACAGAAAAAACTGTAACCGTTACCGGTAATGAAGAAAATAACGGCAATCCATGACTAGATCTGTCATTTTGTTACAGCAGATGTAGATTTCAAGTATTACATAGTCATCTTCAGTGCATATAACAACAGGCGACATTAGTCCAAAGTGTCACGCAATAACCAATATTTGTTAATGTAGAGCATACAAGAGTCTAACATGAACACATGCATTCATGTTAGATTCCAGTGTGCCCTACAGTAACCAATATTAATTGTTACGTGACACTTTGGATTAGTGTCGCCTATTGTTATATGCACTGAAAACGACCAAGTAATAGTTTAAATGTACATCTGCTGTAACAAAACGACGGATTTCGCTATCGATTGCTGTTCTTTCCTCCATTGTCCGTATTCAACGATCACTGCACACAAAGTGATCATATGGATTCCAATCTGATTAAAATCATTATCCCCCCTATGTAGAATATGACATGAATACAATCAGGAGAAAAAAGAGCAACAAAATCCTTACCACAATAGAAGAAAATTAACATATTCGCAATGCTGTTTCAGAGAACGAAGAAATGATAAACGACTGGAGAAATATAGAAACTAACATTCTGATACCGCTGATGAAATGTATACATTTATAAAATATATACCGGCATATTTGCCAATAATTCAATTGTTAACAACAACATACGACACTTGGTAGCATCATTCAAAACAGGATATGGAAAGAACATGTGTCCATACTCTCAGTGCAGCGATGAAATTTTGAAAGGATGAAGCCAGAAGAACAGCCATACAACCAGCAAAGCAAGCATACGTAATTATAGCGCGGCGTCTGCAAACCTTTTGTGCAAATTTGGACCATTATTTCTTTATACAAAGTCAGAAAGTGCCAGTGTCTAGTAAGTAACGCAAATTTGCAATTACCTAAACAATATGTACATATTTCAGGCCGCTGATGATAATTTTCGAAACATAAAAGAGAAACAAATATTCCATGATAAAATTGGTGTTATTGAGTCGCATATAAACATAACCAGAAAATAATCCACATAATATTGTACGAGGCTGAGGACATTAGGGCCATAGAAGTTAAAAAGATTAGTACTTAGTTTCAAATAATGGAAATTATCTTACCGAAGTGAAAACGCAGGCCAAAACTGGGGCGAAATACAAGAGTTAGGATATGAAAATGAAACTATATCTCAAATGATAATGCGCACAGAACATAATTCTCCACATTCACGGTATATCGGCATAATGATACGTCATCTGAGACAAGACTCACGTGAAACGAGTATCGCTTATACACATGTACACTACCTGTTCAAAAGTATCCGAACACTAGGTTGTCCACGTCATCCAATCAACGTACCTGGATACATCTGATGAAAGTAATTTCTTTTTGCTATGGCATAGTGCGGCGGAGTTCCTTCTTGCTCTAGCCACATGTTTGCTCTTATTTCCAGAGGGCCATCTTCAAGTAGCTCTGGCAGAACCTCCTCAAAAAGACTGAGTATTTCTGTCTATTTACATTATCAAATAAAAAGTATAGTCCTAGTATTTGGTCTCCTAAAATTCCCACCCATACATTAACCATAAATTTGTCTTGACGAACATGCTCGTACATTGGATTAATACATGTTATTTTTGGTATTGAAGATCCCTTCTTCATTAAATATAGCTTCTTCGGTAAACATAACCACAGAAATAAAATTAGGGCCCAGTGACTATCCAGCACAAAAACATTGACAAATTTCAGTATGACGCACATAATCTCTAACGGACAACTTGTGCACTTTAGCTTTGTGGTACGCTTTGAGCGCTTCCCCGTTGCACACAAGACATTCCATTGACTGCTAAAGTCCCAACTGGCCCACGGGAAAGCAACTTCCTCCATTTGGTCTCTTAAATGGGAAAGAGAGACAACATTACCTGTACATTCGATATCCTGGAAGGCTGAAATTAATTATAAACATCCACATGCGATGAGAAAATCATGAAATACAGTATGCGTTGAAAAGTTATAACGACTGTTACGTTAAACACTCGAGAAAAAACAAGGTTGTAAGCTACTGAAAGTATTTACAAAACACGTTTCTTAAGGTTTCACATAAAAACTCATAAAACAAGTACGAACAAAGTAGAAATTGTTTCTTATGTTAGATATTGTCTTGACAGCTATCGTTGATTTCACAACACGACATGTCTGACCATTGTGTTACCTTCTCTCAATACAGCTTTGCTTTCAGTGTCTATTTATGCAAAGTATCCCAGTTTCACGCATTCGACAATCCACAGCAGCAAACGATACGTGAGAGGGTTAAAACACGCTGTGGGAAACGTTCTGTGCAAGTGCGTCTTGTTGCTAGCGCATTGGAATTAGCAAAACCCTAACACAGTTGCATGCCTGCCTGCTCATGAAATGTTAACCCAATCTTCATAGTCTTTTATTACCACTGCCACGAGCACTGCCGTACCACATCGGATAATGCAAGAATGAAAACAGGGTAGCCTAGCTGAGCAATGTGTAGCACTAGCCTTATTGACGAGGGTAGAATCGACAAGCTCAATAGATGCACGTGCGGCGATGTACGTCATCTGGTGACGTCATGTGTTCAACATTTGTCATCCACCATTGGAGTATTTCCCGACACTTACAGCTCCGTGTGTCTATATTAAATTACCAGTCTCACCACTTACGTCACTTAGTAGGTTTTTAAACTTTAATGAAAATCGCACTGTATATGTCCCTAGTGAGGATTGTACTTGATAAATTAGCTACAGTCATACTACGTAGAACTCTTTAGTACATATGAAACACAATATGTTTACAAGCATAATTGTCATAGGGCCTCTCAACCTCAGACTGGCCCAGCAGATGAATCTGACAGTGTGTCCCACCACTCACGCCTCATCCTGTTCCCCTTATGCTTTCACACATCAATCCTACGTCACAACGACCCAGGTAGATTTCAGTTAGGTGGTTAGATACAGAAGGACAATCCTCCGAGCTGAATCACAAACAGTGTGTGCAGTAATCGTCTGCAGGCTTCTTGACAGTCAATACTGCTTTCAGTAATGGAGAACTGAGTGACTGAGTGTCAGTGACTCAACATTACAGGTTGACCCTTTGTCGACGCATTTCAGCACGTGAACAGGTCATGTGAGGACCATTCTCAGCCGTCAGAAGTGATGAAGGACTGTCTGAAACTGCTCAGAGCTCTGCTTCACCGGATATGTATCTTGTGTACTATAACTGAAGTTATCGGACGACCTGCTGCTGTGTACAAATTCTTGGAATGTAGCTATCCTGTCCTGCATGAAAGCTTGCTGTAGGCAATAGACTGAGCGAAGTCAAGTATTGTATTTGAAACATGGGGCACGACAGTTATGTCTGCAAGCAGTCATAGTAATACAATGTATCTTGACTTATTTTACAACAGTTCATATAGGCACTATAAAATGCAAAAAGACTGAAAATAGGCAGATTGGGCTGGTAGCGGAATTAAATAATCTCAAGAGAAATATTATAGGAGTACCTGTGGTATGAACAGAGGAAAATGATCAGATTACGCTGTAATCACGGAGACACAGACCAAAGTGGGCACTCACTAGTAGGCGTTATTAATAACAAGAAAATCAGAGATCGAAATATTGATGTTGTAGAAGAGTAAGAATAGCAGTGACAACATTTAAGAGACACTGTCTTGATTCCTGTTGATTCATGAATTAACAACGCGTTGCGCCTTCGTGGGATGTCTTCGGATTACCTTAAAATTTTACTTTTATAGCGTGTTGAAGCCCACATTACGGCTCAGTGCTAGCCTGCAGCACGTCTTGAATCAGATGGACCCGCAGACACCTATCCCTTTTACAAAATAAAAAAAAAAACATAAAACGGCCCTGTGCAAGATTGAAACCAGCATCGAATTAGATAAACACACAGAGACCTTAACAAAGTCGTACCAGCAGGCCAGAATGGTGCAATTTTAGGATCACACTCACAAAGAAGTGTACACATTTAAACATAATAAAATGAGCTGCCGCCCTAACTCAGTGACAGGAACGTCATTCGGGTATACAGGTGAGCAATGAATGCTCACAAATCCCTGGTGACCTTAAAACATGATTTTTGGATCTGCTTCTATCACTGATACAAACTTTCTGATTTCGGTACATTCTCAGGTTCTGCGACAGAGTGCGTTCATTTTCCCAACAAATCACTACTTCCTGTGCAGCTAGTGTAGAAATTTGACTAACAGTTAATACACGCGCCATCAAATTGTATAAGAAAATGATTTACGTTTGTCTGACATGTAACTGTTGATTGCCAGTGATACCAGTTGACGAAGACAGTGGAGCACCCAGAGGAAGAGCAGGAATTAAATTGAAGCTTCATGGGTTCAAAGGATATGTGAAATTGTTTCAATGATTACAAAAGCGAATAAAGTATACAAATAACTTGGCAGTATGAGGCCACTTATCAGTGTTACATAAGCACTCATCTGGATTCGATGAATGTATTGACTGGAAAGGGCGTCATAACGCTGTGGCATCCTCTCCTGACACCTGCTGTATGAGAAAATGGTCCTTGATGTCCTGATACTGGCACTGGAATGGAGCTGACATCTGGACCCACACACGTTCTATCACGGGCAGACATAGGGACTTGCTCGCCGCACGAGTACCTCAGTATCACTCAGGCAGTTCATAGAGACACATATGTGTGTGGATGAGCATTGTCCTAATATGTGTAAGGGTGGTGATAAAGTCGCCATTGAGAGCCCATAAGCTCCACACACACGCACACACACACACACACACGCACACACACACACACACACACACACACAGATATATATATATATATATATATATATAGGGTGAGTCACCTAACGTTACCGCTGGATATATTTCGTAAACCACATCAAATACTGACGAACAGATTCCACGGACCGAACGTGAGGAGAGGGGCTAGTGCAATTGTTTAATACAAACCATACAAAAATGCACGGAAGTATGTTTTTTAACACAAACCTAAGTTTTTTTAAATGGAACCACGTTAGTTTTGTTAGCACATCTGAGCATATAAACAAATACGTAATCAGTGCCGTTTGTTGCATTGTAAAATGTTAATTACATCCGGAGATATTGTAACCTAAAGTTGACGCTTGAAACCTCCGACGTTCAGTTGCGTGTTGCAACATACATCGCGTTTCTACAAAATGATCTGCCAACGTTGGTCGAAAATGTCGCACTGGAAACGCGTCGACGAATGTGGTATGTGGTATCAGCATCATGTGCACCTGCACATTCCGCAATTAATACTAGGCTGACTCTTGACAGGATGTTCGACGGGCGTTTCATAGGACGTGGAGGACGCATAAATTGGCCAGCCCGTTCTCCTGATCTTACACCTCTGGACTTCTTTCTGTGGGGTACGTTAAAGGAGAATGTGTACCGTGATGTGCCTAAAACCCCAGACGATATGAAACAACGTACTGTGGCAGCCTGCGGCGACATTACACCAGATGTACTGCGGCGTGTATGACATTCATTACGCCAGAGATTGCAATTGTGTGCAGCAAATGATGGCCACCACATTGAACATCTATTGGCCTGACATGTCGGGACACACTATATTCCACTCCGTAATTGAAAACGGAGACCATGTGTGTACGTGTACCTCACCCCTCATGGTAACGTATATGTGCGTCAGTGAAAAAGACCAATAAAAAGGTGTTAGCATGTGGACGTAATGTACTGTTCCAGTCTCTTCTGTACCTAAGGTCCATCACCGTTCCCTTTGGATCCCTACGTAATTCGGTGCTCTCCGATACACACGACCGAACAGCGGAGGAATGGTACTCAAGTGTCAACTTTAGGTTACAATATCTCCGGATGTAATTAACCTTTTACAATGCAACAAACGGCACTGATTACGTATTTGTTTATATGTTCAGATGTGCTAACAAAACTAACGGGGTTCCATTTTAAAAAACGTAGGTTTGTGTTAAAAAACATACTTCCGTGCATTTTTTATGGTTTGTATTAACCAATTACACTAGGTCCTCTCCACACGTTCGGTCTGTGGAATCGATTCGTCAGTATTTGATGTGGTTTACGAAATATATCCAGCGGTAATGTTAGGGGACTCACCCTGTATATATATAGAACTGTGCTGATAAAAATGTGCACTACGATGCTGTCCTATGTAAGACATTAGGAAACAGGATGTTTCGGACATACAGTTGTTGTTGTCAGAGTTCTCTCAATCATTACCTGATGACTCTCTGCGCCAAGATGCTGGGAGTAAAACTGCAGTGCCTCTCCAAAACAAGTAACCACCTAACTCACTCACGATGGTAATTCAGGCTAGTACGGAACTGTAATTCGCTGTTGAGCAAATTGCAACACCATTGATCAACAGTCAATCCTTCTCCATCATGGCGTCACTCCTAATACAGCCGTTTGTACTGTGATGTAAATGGCAGCCTATGTGTGAGACGGTAATTAACCGTTCTTGCTGCTACTGGTCTTTAATCAGTGGTGTGAGATGCCATACAACATTGCAAGCATTCCATTACTGGTCCTCGGATGGCTTGTGGTGGTCAAACTTGGTCTACCAAAATGTTGAAGTTGAATAGATGTGTCCTCATGTTCACATGCAATCCAACATCAGCCCACTGCCACATCTAAATGTCCCAAAAATCTGGAGAATCCACAATTCCATAAGTTAGTCAAATGAAGACACACAATGAGGCCCCTTTCAGACTGTTTAGGTGCTGATAATGCTGCCTCAAATGAGTACACAGCATCTCTGGGAGTAGTATGGCTACAGACATTCTGGTGCATGTTTACTAGACTAATATGAGAGCAATAATGTAGCTACCTACATGCCAGGGACAATGACATCATCAATTATCTAAAAAGCATTAAATCAAGATGCTGAATGGTGGGAACTTTAAATGTCCAGGATGGCAGATTGTAAGAAATTTAAAAGTCAAAGATGGTAGTGATTGTAAAATTAAAAAATTCAAGATTGAGACAAATTATAAAACAGCAGTCACAGATCCAAGATGGCTGAACTAGCCCTGTTGCACTATGTAAACTCTCCCCTTCCCAGCCCCTCCCAATGCAATAGCAATGTAATATAGAGGGCATTAAAATGACACAGTCACTCACAATTGACCCATCTTTCCCGTGCACAGCAGTACCCAAATGATCTGAACTTTTTCTCATCATTCTCAAAAGCATTTAGCCAGAAAATTATGTACAGAATTGAACTTGCAGTATATCCACATCTAAAATACGTGAGTGAGGCAACTACCCATGTACGCAGACACCCCCCCCCCCAAACACACACAATATTTATGCCATGAACTAACAGATAACATAAAATGAAAAGTTCACTTCCTGTAATACATATGGAGTTAGACACAAAAGACCCTCAAATTAATTTTTTCTGACATCCCAATTGATGTATGATTCTTTTACTGTGTCTCACTCTTCTACACCAAACAAATCCAATGGCCAGAACTTGTCCAAGTGTTATTTCACACACACACACACACAAACACATTCACGTACATCCACTTAAACTGATGCCTAAAAGATGGTTGTGGATGCTCATATTAAATTCTACCATGCTGTTTCTGTGTCTTGGCTACCTGTCTTAGTTCTATATGAGAGTACAAAACAAATATGGGATGCTAAAGAGCCAGTTAACAAGTCCTCCTTAGCCTAACTGGGCGTATGTCATTGGTAGTTCAAAAACTATGTATTATTTATCAAAAATACATGAATACATGTACCCTGCTTACGTCAATGTGATTACCATATATCAGTTATTCTATAAAACTCATTCTTCGTTAAAATAATATGTAAACTACTAAAATAGTGCAATGAATGTGTGACACCTAAGAAGGTGAGTGTGGACTCTCAAATTAAGTGTCAGAATGCTGTTTCAGTGTACAAAGTATCGTTACTATTCTTATATAACGTTTAAGAATACGTGAACCATGCTAAATAGGCAGTTATCATCTAATACAAGGCCCAAATGACACTTTGTTACTCGGAGAAAAAAGCGATATATTAATTATCAAAAATATAAAAGCACACAATGTGATTACCAAGTCTAAATTGTTCCACAACATTCATGTTTAGCTCAAATAAAGTGTCAACTATATGAAGAATGAAATCAGCGTGTTACATATATAAATGTGACTGTAGTCCCTCAGTTTAATTGCCAAAATTATATTTAACATGTGAACTGTTCTATAAGACAATGAAACTCATAATGTGAAATTAGGAAATATTTGACAGCTATTATTGTTTTTTCTATTACATTTATCTAGAAAATATCTGGGTAGCGAGACTATCAACAGACATCACATTTTCTGACATTTCAGGACAACAATCCAAACTAAAAATAATGTGTTTTGAAGCTACTGGAAATGTTTTCTACCCATTATACGACATATTTCTGTGATAGACAAATATAACTTGATAATTCGAAATATTTACCGTAAACATGACACAACCAGAGATGATGCTACTGGTGGAATAAGACAGAGACGAAACATGACAAAAGACAGTGGTCAGTATCTCGAAAATAGAATATTTAGCACTAAATAAAATTAATTGCCATAAGAAATAATGAATTTACATTAAATAGAACTGCAGGTTACTTATCGTAATATGCAAGTATAATCACAAATCTCTCAACATATCTGAAAATTGAAAATTGCCATCAAAATAAATAAAATTGTATTATTTCTCAATTTATGCAAAATTTCAAGCACAAATCACACATGGCACTACTGCTATAAAATTCTTATTTAACATGATTAAAAAGTACACATGGCTGGCATACTGGTACTACTGATAAAACTTATTGACAACCAAAGTTTGATTTTTGGACCACACTCTGCAAGCACAATTGACCTAAAAATTAAACAATTCCACATCTAAATTGATTGAATTGCTTAGTAAACTATGGCTCACTTATTGTCACTCTTGAAATAAATTAGAGCCTAGGAAATGATTGTTGTTTAATATGTGTACCTCACAGAAATACCATGCTTAAATACATGTAAATACATAAAAATTGGTACTACATTACTGTAAAACTTACATGAACACTACTGCTGACCTAACTTACAGAGTAAAGTGCACTTGTCACTGAGGTATTAAATTCATACTGCAGTTTAAAACGTTATGTCATTTGCTGTCACAAGTGGCACTGATGAAAAGCATACTGATGAGTTCTCATGTTGAAAGATAGTTGTATACATAAAGCATGGTGGATACGATTCATGTGGTAATGAGTGTCAGTTGACATGGTGACTGCCATTACCCCAACTGTGCAGTTTGTCTGAGAAAGCACACTTAAATTTATGTCTGCCCATTGAAATACGACACACTTGGAGAGTGCATAAAATATATTTACACAGATGTCACCAAGTCTGAGCATAAGTTAGCAGTATCAGCAGTAGATTTCAAATGTATTTCACTGGAGGATAAAGTTAATACCATAGCACAGGGTCACTAAATGTAAAACTAAAGGGCAACATATGCACTGCATTTTATTTCACAGTGTGGAAAGAATAAATGCATTATAATTAATGTTGCTCTTCTGGTTCCTTCAAAATATCTCTTCTCAAACTGTATAATTCAGTTTACTTTTAGGTGGACTAGCAGTCTGACTCCTCATATTCATTTGTAAGTCTCATAACAAAATTCATAGTGAGTGCTACAGTTTTAGCCTGTGAAATATCACATACATATATAATAACTGTTCTGAGACAAATGGTAATCAATTGCAGTCAAATTATGACATTCTTCTCAAAATTTCTTACAAATTTTATAAAGTTATTTACATATATGTATTGATTTAATCCATTTGAACAAAAAAAACACAGTGTTAGAATCTGCAGCAACTTCATCCTTTCCATGACCACTGTTGAACATATAGCCTTCCAGCTGTATCATCTTAACATCCTCAAGGATAATGCATTTCAGAATGCTGAAGACAGCAAGGCAATGTCTGGGGCAAAATTCAGCGTTTTATAGTTGTCCTTTTCTTTTGACTAGCAATGTACTTTTATTTCCCTTTCTTAATTTATCAATTACTACTTTCAGTGGGTGTTTGTCAGAAGCAGGAGAAATTGTTATGATTTTATTAATTTTTGTCACACAGGACAGCAACACTATCAATTACTCGCTATGACTGAGAGCCTAACTTTTAAGATCTGTCTCTCCACATAGTCTGCAAGTGCTGGCATCTGCTAAAGCACAGTGATGCAGTCTCTATGCATGTCATATTTCCGAGTCAACATAAATGCATATATGCTTTGTCAGACAAGTCTAGACTTGTTGATTCTATGGGTGTATCAGCCACTGTGGGTGCCAGCTACTGGGGATGTCCACTGCTGGGAGTGTCAGCTGCTGTGGCTGTCAGTTACTCTGGGTGTCAGCTACTGGATCTTACATGGTATTCTATCACCAAATGCTGATATTGAGGAGGTAATGTGGGTGTCAACTACTGGATTTTAGTAGTATTCTAACACTAAAAGCTTACATTGTATATGTGCAATGGATGCCAGCAGCTATATCTTAAATTACCACTGTACTGTAATGTTTGACATTGCCCACAGGAGATGGCAAGATGTTTTTACTGCAAGGTAAAGTCAGTACCCTTACATGGGGCTGTGATAATGCGTGTATGACTTCAAAAGCATAGCTTTCCTATGCATCTGAATGTGTAGTGTTACTGAAACATCATGGCAGATTAAAACTGTATGCCAGACCAGAACTCGAAACTGGTACCTATGTCTTTTGTAGGCAAGTGCTCCACCAACTGATCTTCCAAGCTTGACTCATGATCCATCCTCATACCTTTACTTTCTCTAGCAGCTCATCTCCTACCTTCTAACCTATGACGAAGTTCTCCTGCATATCTTGTGGGACAAGCACTCCTGGCAGACATGGTTTAACTTCAGGGTAGAGATTTGTTTGCAGAATGAATTTTCATTCCCAGGAGAGTGTGACTTCATATGAAACTTCCTGGAAGATTAAAATTGTGTACTGAACCAGGATTCGAACCTGTGACCTTTGCCCTTTGCGGCAAGTGCTATTGCAATTGAGGTACTCAAGCAAGGCTGTGTATTATTGCTGTCCCATCTGCCATTTCGTTGAACTCTCTTGTAGCTTTTGTTGTGTGACAATAGAACACGACAATGAAGCGGACTGAAATTTGAAGTTCACATGATACCCTTTGGTTATTATAATGTTTGGCTTGCTTTGATATAGATATTAGAGTAGATGTTTTGACGAATGTAGACGTGGGATTAACATTGTTTACTTTGGTCATTGTCACTAACAAGTGCACTTTAATCTGTATGTTAGATCAACAGTAGTGCTCATACTGTTTTTCAGTGTTATAAAACCATGTATTTCCATAATTATGTTCACTACTAAGATCGAACTAAGATCATTTACTGACCACTGATTGATATCAGTAGTGTCAATAGGTGAGCCATGTGTGAAAAAGATACTGTAGACATGGAAAAGCTTAATTAGAAGATTTTTCATACTTGCAAAGTGTGGTCCAATAATAAGACTTTGGTCATCAACAAGTTTTATCAGTAGTACCAGTATGCAAGCCATGTGCACTTTTAAATTTTGTAAAATAAGTAGTTTACAACAATAGTGTACTTTATGTTCAAAATCTTGTGTATTTTGAGAAATAATACAATTTTCTTTATTTTGGTGCAAAGTTTGAATTCTGACATGTGATCACAGACCTATAATTATACTTACATATTACAATAAGAAACCTGTAGTTCTTTTTTACTCAAATAAACTACTTATTGTGGTAAATAAAACTGATTCAAAGTCAAAGATGCAGTTTCGAGATATCATCCGTTGTATTTGGTAAAGTTTCATATCTGCCTTGTTCTACCACCACTGTAATCTCTGGTCATGTAGTACTTATTATAAAGGTTTTGTGTTATGAAGTTATATTTGCTTAAGTGACAGAAAAGTAAATGATACATGCTTTTTGTACTGCCAGTGACATATTCTCACTGAGGATTAGGAGGAACTGTAACTGCCTACTTACATATACCCTGATATACAAATGTAACACAGATACTTTAGACATGGAAATAACATGCCGTTACTTTATATGAGCATCCTCAACCACACCTCAGGCATCAGTTTTGGCAGAAATGTGTGTGTGTGTGTGTGTTAGTGTGAGGAAAATAACATTCAGAAATTTGTTTTAAACAATTCTTTCTTATCTGCTGACGTATTTTTAGAGATGTATTAGACTTGAATAAAAAGTTATGACACTTCACAGGTATATAGAAACAAAAAATTAATCTGAGGATTCGTTGTGACCTACATCATATATGGCATATTAACAAGTGCTACTTTACTTGTAAAATTAAAATCATTATATATATATATATATATATATATATATATATATATATATATATATATATATATATCATTTTAATGTTTCATTTTAATGCCTGCTAAAATACTACATTGTCATTGCAAGGAGAGAAGACAGGGAGCGGAATGGTTACAAAGCAAAACTGAGCTTGTTTCACCATGCTGAATGTGTTCTCTTTTCTTTAATTTTCCACCATTCATTTTTAAATTTACCACCATATGCCATTCAGTTAAAGAGACTGAAGCAAACAGTTTACGTGCATTAAATAAAGAATGGAAATATAACGCAGAATCAGTTTTGTTATGATGATTTTTTCTGGATTTTTCGATTTTGAAGGGCAAAGGACACCTATCCCAAATTTCACAATGCGCATACCTGGAACGGACTCAAACTGGAAAGTAGTCCATGAAAATTTATCACGAAATTTAAAAAGTACATAATAAGAACCAATCTAACGTGTTTAGAGCGAGATGAAATGGTGGGAGATGGTCTAAGCAGATTCTCGGTTAGGCTTCTTGTGATAATAAGAAGCCATACAGGCGACCTAATGGAAATGGACTGTAGACACAAAGAAACAATTTTGGGTGTGGGAAGCTGAATATTGCAATCAATGCTGGCTTCTGGAATGAGCCTATTTTCAGCAGTAATTGATAAATAGCTGGAATATACATAGCGCATGCTGACATGGGTGAAAACATGCTTTGTTACAAGCAACGAAATTAACGAAAGGGTGGAACCGTAAACGAACCCTTTGAGAGATAATTGCGAATTTGTGAGCTCCTGTTGACATTAGTATGGAATATTGACCCGTTTAGTACTACGGTATTAGAAATGTAAGCTCTTCGATTGCGTCACTGTCTGAAAGAGCTTCAACTGTTCCCCTGGCTTATATTTACAAGAAATGCAATATTGCTTCAGCGTGTTAAATGTTACTGTGCATTGCGACCGGTTCACAACTGCGTTCCACATGTCGTCACTGCATTTTTATGCAGTACTACTCTCTCTCTGTAGTAAGTTTGGAATACTGTGAAGCAGACTTGGAAAATTCTAAACCTTAACAAAACTGTACAATTTGCAGCTCCTGTTCTTCACTTGTTTCACTGAGAGTATTCTGCACTTCAGTTTTCGGACAGATCAAGGCAGAAATATCTGGAGGATTGAGTCAGGTGATCTCGGAGGTCTAGGCACATGCTCCACTCTATCTAATTAGCCATCTCGAACCATATTTGCGCTTTAAATGCCGTCTTACGTCAACGGCTCAACAGCAAATCGACCATGGGTGTAAATTGACTCTAATTATATGGAAATATAATCGCAGTGTTTACATTTCAAATACACTGGTATCCAGTCAGCTCAATGAAGCCAGTAGCGACTTGTCACCAGCCACTGAGAATTATCTCGCAAACGGCTTTATTTGTGGACCAATGTTTCCTGGCATGTTGTCGCTTCTAGTAGCGCACACATTCACTCTTGTCAGTTTTTGCTAGTAACTATAGAAAAACCCTATATTACTCATTCATAATAAGAAGATAAAATGTTGAGGTACACTGACAGTTAATTCCGACGTCATATCTAGCAAACTAAGGCAAAGGTAATAAAAGTTTCTGTAAGACATAGTGTATGTATTACAAGACTAATGTCAAATGAATTAAGGGACGAGCTTGAGTACTGTCCCAAAATCGTCGTGACAACGTACGGACTCAACTGTGGTAATTGCAGAGTGTGACTAAGAGGGACTGATACGGGTAGAGAAAGTCAACTGGCAGCTAGATGCTACAAAAACAATGATCACAGTTGGAAATTACAGTTATGGAGATTGACAAAAATCAGAGCTACTTGTAATGAAAATACATAAATGCAAAAACATACACAAACAAGATAAATAAAATTACAATCAACAAGAAATAATATTTTCCTATGGAAATAGAACACAAAACCAAATTTCAGCGAAACAGTAATTTACGTAAGAGAAATTAGAGGCTCTCTTACCGTGTCTATAGTGTCGTTGTCGATAAGAAACTCGTCAGAAAAAAGGAAGTAGAACAGCCTGTTGAAACGATAATTAGTACGATACAAAGGGCGTATGGTGGAAGAGAACAGAAATTCTAGAATGGTACGTCAGAAAATGGAAGAAATTACTACTTCATAATAGTTTGACCAAATGTCGCTGTACAATAATCAGTGGCTGATCTTTTTCTTTATCTCACTTGATCACGGGAACTGAAAAAAAATTGGTGGTTTCATCAATGAAATTTCCCCATCACTCTGCCAAAAAAAAAAGGTTAAAGTAAATCCGCCACACTATCACTATAACTTACGGAAATATGCGTCTCGATGTATTTACTTGAAGAAACCGTTCCGAGTGTGTCTAGAGCGTGTGTCTAGAGTACATCTACATCTACATCTACATCTATACTCCGCGAGCCACCTTACGGTGTGTGGCGGAGGGTACTTATTGTACCACTATCTGATCCCCCCTTCCCTGTTCCATTCACGAATTGTGCGTGGGAAGAACGACTGCTTGTAAGTCTCCGTATTTGCTCTAATTTCTCGGATCTTTTCGTTGTGATCATTACGCGAGATATATGTGGGCGGTAGTAATATGTTGCCCATCTCTTCCCGGAATGTGCTCTCTCGTAATTTCGATAATAAACCTCTCCGTATTGCGTAACGCCTTTCTTGAAGTGTCCGCCACTGGAGCTTGTTCAGCATCTCCGTAACGCTCTCGCGCTGACTAAATGTCCCCATGACGAATCGCGCTGCTTTTCGCTGGATCATGTCTATCTCTTCTATTAATCCAACCTGGTAGGGGTCCCATACTGATGAGCAATACTCAAGAATCGGACGAACAAGCGTTTTGTAAGCTACTTCTTTCGTCGATGAGTCACATTTTCTTAGAATTCTTCCTATGAATCTCAACCTGGCGCCTGACAGACATAGCAACATGCAGACAAATGAAGGATAACACAGAGATGGTAAAAAGAGATAAAGTGCAAAGCTCACCAAGAAGTTAAAACGTGTCTAAAATTTCTTGTCCTCTCGCCCTCAACTTCGTGTGATATTTGGAATTTTTAGGGCTAGTAGTTTTTCTAGATAAATCAGGTTGTACTGAGCTATATGTGTGTTAATCAAGTTCTGGTGTTACACTTTATACCGCGAAACCCGTTGGAATGTGATACTAGTATGCAACTGTTATGAGCGCTGTTCATTACTAAGAATTCACTATTAGAAACACCTCAGTACAATTCATATTATAATTGGTAAGCACTTATTATGTCGCAGACTTTCCTTGGCTTTGCAGTCATTAAAACTACTTCACACACATACTCACTTGCTATGATCAAGCCCAACTTCATGTTGACGTCAGCTGATATGTCAAAACACAAGTCACTGTTCCGCAAGTGCGTTGTTGTAAGCTATAATGGCACATTATATCATGCTAGCGAACCCGGTAATCTTTCACAATTGCTAAATATGTATGGGAACTGGATATTCGTCCTAAGCTCCGCCCCCCTCCTCTCCGTCTATTTTCTCTTACCCCTCTCTATGTCCATTTCTTTCTTCCTTCCTCCTCTGCCTATATCCTCTCCTTCCCTCTTTGTGGCATTTGACCTGTTTTAATTGCTACTGTAAACAAAACCATGACTGGGAGTGGAAGTTGCTTAAAATGACTGGTAAACCGATTGGGATGATTGGTATGTGGGTGGTATGGGAGAGACCTCTCTAGCTACTGGATTTGTGAGGATAGTAACTTCAACGACAGTATTCCACCTAGTTTTAATCTACGAGTTTGGAGTATCACAAAGTTTCAGACGATCCACATTGTGGAGCTGGGTTCTAATGAGATGCCGCTAAGCCAGAAATTGGTTTACATGACTTGTTATCATACTTACGATAGCATTTTCTTTCTTTCAACAGAAAACCTATATATTATAAATAAAAAGCAAATGTTTATTATGTTTATGCAAACGTCTGTTAGTGTTTTATGTAAAAATTTGTAGTACTTCGGTTAAGATATTTTCGAGGTTGCTACCAATAATATTTCCCATTTGTCTACTGTATATCAGCATTCCTCTATAGCCATATGCCCATCAAAATTTCATTAGACTATGTGAAAGAAATTTGAATTAAATCAGTCAAGGTCTTTTCAAGATTTTTGTTAACAACGTTTATCGTTTATCTATACTACTGTACGAAGACAAGTTGTAGTTTAACCTTATCACCAAAACTCTTGGAAAAGTTCTTAAGCACTTAACTTCGAATTTTTACATGATACTTAAACAAACGTCCAGATAGACATAGGCTACAAATTTTAAATATATGTGGTACATAAATATATGTACATCTACTATGTGATGGGAAATGTTGTTAGCAAAAATCTCGAGAAATTATTTACCGATTCACTTCATATCTTTACACGATGCTGTAACAAACGTTTGGACATACATACGGCTGGTCCCAGCGGGGGTTCGAGTCCTCCCTCGGGCATGGGTGTGTATGTTTGTCCTTAGGATAATTTAGGTTAAGTAGTGTGTAAGCTTAGGGACTGATGACCTTAGCAGTTAAGTCCCATAAGATTTCACACACATTTGAACATATTTTTGGGCATACATAGACTACACATTTTTAAATATATGTAATATATAAAAACCTATGTCTGTATCACTATATAAAGATAGATCGTTGTAACGTTGTACCAAAAATCTGGAAAATTTCTTGACTGATTCACTTCACATTTTCGCACGGTTCTCCAATAAATGTGCAGATCGACCCAGGCTATATGTTGTTATTACTTATTGTATACAAATGTATGCCTAACACATCAAAGCGAAACGTCTTTAGGAAAAATTTCAAAAGTTCTTGATCGATTTAGCTGACATTTTTATATGATACACTGACATACTTTCGGATGGACATAGGACACATATTTTCAAACATATATGGTATATAAATTTACATGTAATACATAAAGGGGAAACCTTGTTAGCAAAATGTCATAAGGTCTTAACCAATTTATTTCAAACTTGTACACAATGCTCTAAAAACAATTTGAACAGATACAGAATGTATATTTTTAATTATACATATAATATGAAAACACACACACACACACACACACACATATATATATATATATATGTATATATATATATATATATATATATATATATATATATATATATATACAATATGTAAACACACACACACACATGTATAGGTTAGCAAAAGTATCGGGAAGCTCTTGAGACTGTAATACAGGTTCAGATGGACATAGCCTTCATATTTCTTTAATATATGTAGTACATAAATGAACAGTATGTAAAGGGTAAACATCGTTAGGAAAAAGCTAAGACGT
Organism: Schistocerca nitens; assembly: GCF_023898315.1. Taxonomy (NCBI): domain Eukaryota; kingdom Metazoa; phylum Arthropoda; class Insecta; order Orthoptera; family Acrididae; genus Schistocerca; species Schistocerca nitens. The sequence continues at coordinate 415,967,818 of NC_064619.1, read as the reverse complement.
CCTTGACCAATTTGCTTCCTATTCTTACATGATTCTCAAATAAATGTTCTGATGGAAATGGGCTACATATTTTTAATATAACTTATATGTTACATAAATAAGTATGTAATACATAAAGGGGAATGTTGTTAGCAAAAACCTCGGATATTTTTTGACCAATTTATTTCTAATTTTTACACAACAGAGCCCAGGTTAGCACCTGCAACCTATCTGTCTGCAGTCTAGACACACAGGACCTTTACCTGGAGTAAGAGTCCGGGGTGTGATTTGGTATGACAGCAGGAGCACTCTCGTGGCTATACCATGCACCCTCACTGCAAATCTGTCCGTCAGTATGATGATTCCACCTGATGTGCTGCCATTCATGAAGAACATTCCAGGGGGTGTTTTCCAATAGGACAACTCTCATCTTCATACTGTTGTTGTAACAGAACATCCTCCAAAGCATGTTGAATGTTCCCTTGGCTGCTCGATCACCACATCTGTCTCCACTCAAGCACATATGGGATATCATGGGATGACAATTCGAGCCTCCTTCACAACCAGCATTAACCATCCCTGTGTTCACCAGCGAAGTGCTACAAAAATTCAATGCCCCCCCTCCCCCAAGTTACACCACTCATTAATGTACCAACATTTCACATTTACAGTGGCTTTTCTCACATTTACAGTAATCTGTGATTTTGCAAAGTTAATCACTTAAATGTGTTACCTAGACACACGTATTCCAGAAATTTCATTACTCTGCGTTAATTATTTGTTGGTGCTGGAATATTTTTTCCGTCAGTATATATGCTGAAATACCATAAATATTTTTAAAAAATATGTAGCCCATTTTCATATGAACAGTTATTGGAGTATCGTGTAAAAACCTTGAGTAAATCTCTCAAACCGTTTTCGAGAGTTTTCCTAATAATTTATCCTTTTTATTTACTGTGTATATTTGTACATTAAAATACGTAGCCTCTGGAAAAGTCGATAGAACAGAGACTCAACTTTTCCAATAATTTCGAATAGTTCTTCACCAGTATAAATATACTGGTGAAGTTTTAAGATTTTCATAAACAGAACCGCGATTTTTGGTAACAATGTTTCCCCTCTATATAATACATACAGAAAAAAATAGCTTATGTTGGGCCGAATCATCTTTAGAGGATCATGTAGAAATATGAAATAAATCTGTGAAGTACTTTGTGAGATTTTTGGTAAGAACATTGAACAATCACTTGTCCATATACAGCAGTATAGATTCATGCTTGAAAAAAAATCATTAACTCTATTTTTTGCCACTCTGAAACTGATCTTATTTGTTCTTAGCTTGATTAATGATGTGTGCAATAAATAATTAGCTTTTACATCAAAGTATTGTAGTAGAGGATTACCTCCCAGTAAGTACAGGTTTCTTGAGAAATTTACAACTCTATAGAAAATCATATATTGTCATCATCATAATAGAAATTTCGATTTTTGTTTTCACACCACTGATTCATTGATAGACCACTTGGTGTTCCAACGTCCATATATATTTAATGTCCTACCTAAATAAAATTTCCTTTGTACTGATAACACGTTTTTAAATAAACTGTACGACATTTGAAGAGAAGTAGTTCCTTCTTTCTATATTGCTTGTCGTCTTGAGATTCTTAAACGTAAAAACATTTTGTTTCTATAAGTACAAACTTTAATATATAAATTCATTGAGAAAGTAAGTTATATTAATGTTTCTTTTCACTTATATGTGGGGTGCAGACGTCTATTAGTCTTCTGTGGACAGTTAGGGAATATAGCAATTACATGAAACAATATTTAATTTGAGTTCTTGTGTGAACATTTTTGTGTCAAAGCTTTAAGATTTTCATAAACAGAATCAGATTAAAGTGATGATGCCATCTTATGGTCCTTCGTTACAATTAAAATTCTGACTTGTAAATCACATTATCATTACCAGTGCTGTTACTGAAATGTTAGCTAATCATTGAAAGAAAAGACATGTGCAATACTGTATGAGCAATATGTGGAATTTTATTTATTTGTAGGACAAGAAAGAGAGGAACAACGGTAAATCTTTATCAGATGTGTAATTGTTAATGAAAAATACTTTTAGCTTACAATAAGGGATACAACTGGAAATCATGGTTTCGAAAACTAACTTGAAACATCAGTTTGCTAACTTATTTCTTGATAAACTTTCTTGATTCCTTGATTTCGTCAGCCACCCTGACGCACCCTACCTAAACAAAAACTTTGCAGTCGATTAGCTGATAAACAAATATCAGAGGTACATAATTACATGAATAAACCATCTTCATTTTTGTGTCCTCTTATTGGTATACTCTCATTTATCAGAAATATTTTTAAGTAGTTTGCGATATATTCTGCATTAACTGGAAACAGTCTGGTTCTTTGAGTGTGTTAACAGTAAATCATTTGAAAGTGAAGAATCTCTCAAGAAATCAGAATGACCATATACAACTACTGTAATATAGGGCACATATCAATTTCCACTCAGTGGCATCACTTTATTTCAATATTTTTATACGCCTTTTCCACATATTAAGCACAGGCGCTGAACAGTTATGAAATGTAAAAAAATTGATTCGTTCTGTCACAGTTCTCTTCCTCTTAATACTGAATTTACTATGTTATATACTTTAATTTATCACATGAAAAAAACAAACTGCATGCTTTACTGTTGGTTGGATACACTCTCATTTATGTACCTGTAATCATTTGATATTACATAAATGCTACTTCAAAAGTATCATCAGTTTTGCAAGCATAGTATACATTTGTACTTATACACTATTGTTCATAAATGCTATAGCTTATGGAGTCACCATCTGTGCTGTATTCTAGTCATCATCTGATGCTACGTACTTTAAATGTATATTTGGACATATTAGTACAGTGCTCATTTGAACATATATAATTGAGCACATGACAACTGAAATGAACAATAAAAGAGAAGTCATCACATAACTTCTTACATTTCATTTATGTAACGTTTGTAACGATTTTTAGATGGTATTACTTGGTACAGGACAGAGTCTGCAGTTTCCTTGTCGAATTTTAACAAAAAAATTAAGGCACATGTGACTAACATTGAAATATATCACTGACAATGGGTCGGTTCGAGAAATTTTTCCACGCAAGCGACATAATATTTGCCTCTCACTTCCACCCCACCAGTTCCTTCACGTAATAGTTGCCTTTTCTTGGATTTTTATCGCTTTGATCATGTCAGAAATATGATGATCCCCTTAATAGCTGAATAGTAGCATTTGCCTTACATGATGGAACTGAGTTCCATTATGGGAGACAGCAGCAATTTAAGCTGAGCTTCTCGATACTGAAATAGCATCGGTTGAAGATATTTACCTGGAGCTGTAAATCACATTTGTTACTTATATATCTACAGACGCTATTAAAAGTAATGGAGGCACATGTGGGGAAACAGTGAACTTGCCACATCTCTCAGAAGGAAGGGGAAATCTATATTATAACATTTGTAGACTTCGAGAAAGCTTTTGATAACATGGTTGGAATACACCATTTGAAGTTCTGAAGGTAGGAGCGAAATATAAGGAGCGAAAGTTGTATAAATATTGGTAAAAACATACGGTCTGTATGTTTGTTAGAGGATTGTGTAAAAATTTGAAGTAAATCTCTAAAGAACTTTCCGAGATTTTTGGTAACGACCTAATGACCTTAAGCAATGACTCTTATTTATACTGGGTTTCATTGTAACTGAAGGCATTGAAATATCTCGAAAACTACACATGGGATCAAGAAACGTTACAATTCCAATTCATTTGACTCGGATGGGGATATCCAATTATACCACACTCGAGCCCCCACCCCACCCAGTGCGTGGGTGGCAGAGGGCAACTTTGGAATCCCCAGTAGCGGCTCCCGTTTTTTATTGCAGATTACGATTCTGTGGCAAAATCTACATACGTTTTATCTGAAGCGTTTTCTCCGTTTCGCCACAGATGGCGCTCTAATTGGAGGAGTGTGTGTGTTGGGGTTTATGGGCGCTCAACATCGAGGTTATCAGCGCCCTCTAATTGGAGGAATAGAAGTGGGTACGAACCGTTACTGACGACATGTTACTCAATGTCCCTTGAGTATCCAGTGGCTCGTGGAGTCCTAACTCTATGCTGCGAGGGCACGACAGGCCAGTATTTCATAACATGTAATTGGAAACCCCATTCGCAACGTATTTCTCCGACATATCGAACCAGGGACTACTCGACGCCTCACTGTGGCCATCGTTCGAGGCGAACGCTACTCTACTTCCCCAATAAGAGTAAGTGTTCAAATATAGTACTGCCTGCTTCAGTACACCTAGTGATCTGCTTTTCAAACGACCATACGCAGGACAGAAGCATATCTGCGGGAATGTCAGCACGAGCATTTCCGATGCGGTCGACCATATTTTCACGCCCTGTTGGCATTTTCTGGTACACCTTATGTTTTAAATATTCACACAGAAAGGAATCCGGCGGCGTCTAAGCCGGCAACCTAGAGGGTCCAATTAATAGGGCCACATTATGCCGATCCACCGGCCATTGCGTAATGCGCTGGCCAACCGTCATACTGAAACTACATACATTGTCGAACACCCTGGGCAACATCATGCAGTAGTACGTGTAGTTCCTGTTCCATTCATCGTGCCGTCGATAAAATACTGACCAATGAATTTTTTCCCCAAGATGCCACACCATATATTAATCGTCAAAGTGCGTTACTTTTCAACTTGCCGTAATCAGTGGGGATTATTTACCTTCCAGTAATGCATGTTATGCCGGTTAACGATATCATGGTTTGTGAGTGTAGACTCATCGGAAAACAGTACCTTGGCAAAGAAAGTGGGGGTTGTTTGGATTTGATGACGTGCCCGTTCACAAAACACTGCCCTGTTATGAAAATCGGCGCCATGGAGTTCTTGATGCACTGACAAGTGGCGTGGATGATATGTATAACGATGCAGTATTGTGACAATACTACCTACCGATATACCGGAATCGCGGTGTAATTTCCGGGCGCTCATCCGTGGGTTGTGGTGCACTTCCGCTAGTAAGCTACTTCATTAGCTTCTCCTGCAACACGTTTGCTTCGTGTCCTTTTGCCAGTCTGTATGCTGCCATCGGACGTAAACACAACCTTGTAAAAAAACGAACGAGAGCAACCTTTCTCCAGAAATTGCTCGGCATACAAGGCAACAGCAGCCTCAACTCTGCGGTTGCAACATTGCAACATTCATCGACCACTTTCACGTCCTTTCTCCTGATGACAGGTAGGTGTGCAGCCAATAAACACTGCTCAAGTTTTGTGATGTTTAGAGCCGCCATATTTTCTACGTGAGCCCCGATCGCAGTGTACTGCCTGTTGTGATACACCGTAGTTCGCTACACGGCCTCGAATTAATACAACGTTGCAAATGAGATTTTCAAATACATGTTATGAAATATTGACCTGTATATTGACCTGTCCTACCATCGCAGCATGGAGCTGAAGTCCCACGTGCCCTCCGAATATACAATGGCCATTGAGTAGCATATCGTAAATTACGGTACTACGCCCATTTCTATTCCTCCGATTACAACGACATCTATGACGAAACCAAGACAATCGATCACACAAAACGTATGTAGATTTTGCCTTAAATTGTAATCTTCAATACAAAATGTGGGTTTCCAAAGAAGATTTCAAAGTTACCCCATCCACCCACGCTAGGGGTGGGGTGGCGGGTCGAGTGTGGTGTCACTGGGTGTCTCTTTCCGAGGCAAATTGGAATCATAACTTCTTTTGATCCGATGTGTAGTGTTCGAGGTATTTCAATGTCCTCAGTTAAAATGAGCACTCTGTGTAGTAGTATAGATTTGTGCTTGAAAATCCGAACTTTCATTACATCTTTGTTTTATCACTCTCAATAATGAAAAGAAAGAGACAGGGCGGTGGCCTGTCCCCGATGTTATTCTATCTGTACATTAAGAAAGGTTTAAAGGAAACCACAGAAAAATTCGAAGTAGTTTGACTGATGTGGGGGAGGGGACCAAACAGCGAGGTCATCGGTCGAAGTAGGAATTAAAGTTCTTGGAGCAGAAATATAAACTTTCAGATTTACCGATGATATTGTAAGTCTATCACAGACCGAAAAAGACTTTGAAGGCCAACTGAATGGAATGAACAGTGTCTTGAAAGGAGGATATAAGATGAACATCAACAAAAGCAAAACAAGGATAATTTCGAAAAGTAGTTGATTAGTTTTCATATTTGGGCAGTAACATAACTGATGATGGACGAAGTAGAGAGGATATAAATTGTAGACTGGCAATGGCAAGAGACGCCTTTCTAAGTAAATTAATTTGTTTGTAAATTAAAGTGTTAGGATGTCTTTCCTAAAGATATATCTCTGGATTGCATCCTTGTACGGAAGTGTTACGTGGACGATGTACAGTTCAAACAAGAAATGAATGGTATCTTTTGAAATGTGATGGTACAGAAGAATGCTGAAGACTAGGTGGGTAGATCGAGAAACTAACGAGATTGTGCTGAACAGAACTGCAGAAAAAATAATTTTGTAATTCAGCTTGACTAAATGAAGCGCGTAGGTTCCCTGCTGTTTTGGGGTGGAATTATGTGGGGCAGACTTACGCCGCTGGTGGTCATAGAAGGCGCCGTAACGGCTGTACGATACGTGAATGCCATGCTCCGACCTATAGTGCAACCATATCAACAGCATATTGGCGAGTCATTCGTCTTCATGGACGACAATTCACGATACCATCGTGCGCATCTTGTGAATGACTTCCTTCAGGATAACGACATCGCTCGAGTGGAGTAGCCAGCTTGTTCTCCAGACAGGAAGCCTATCGAACATGCCTGGGATAGATTGAAATGGATTGATGAATTCTTCTCAGGTTATCAGCCGAGTGGTGGCGTCGTCTTGGAATACATCGGGCAGACACAACGATGTATCTCCCAGTGCTGTACTGAACACGTCAGGAACGTACGACTAGGACAAACAAACAAGTCCGCGGTATTAGAACATAGTATTATCGAGGGACACACCTTAGAATTCGAAAAAACGAAGAAGCTGTGCAGCGCCAACGGTTTCTGGAACTCGATCTTCAAAGAGGCAGTGGAGATACGACTGCACAACAATTTAGTAAACAGGAATAGCGGTTTTCAGCTCAGTGCAGCGTGGAATCCCACAATCGACAAAATACGTCAGGAACGCTCCGATCTGAAGGCAGCGGCGTCCGCAAACAGATTGGATGCGACAAGACGACGCCACCACTCGGCTGATAACCCGAGTAGAATTCATCAGTGGAATACGCCGAGAAAGACTTCAATCGGATATTGAAAAGGGCGCTTTATGGACTACGTGATCCACCTACCACTCTGAGGGATCTAAGCCGAATCACCGTTGAGGGGTGGGACAATCTGGACCAACAGTGCCTTGATGAACTTGTCAATAGTATGCCACGACGAATACAGGCGTGTATCAACGCAAGAGGACGTGCTACTGAGTAATAGAGGTACCGTTGTGTACATCTGTCTGGACCACCATCTCTGGAAGTCTCTCTGTATGCGGTACAAGATTCAATGTGGGGTTTTCATGAGCAATAAAAAGGGAGGGAATGATGTTTATGTTGATCTCTATTCCAATTTTCTGTACAGGTTCCGGAACTCTGGGAACCGAGGTGGAGCAAAACTTTTCTTGATGTGTGAAGTTTTAACACCTGTTTTTAAACACTTGTTGTACTGTATGAATAGTTATCAATCATGTTTAACTACTTTAGCTGAGGTTGAACCAGTTCTAAAACTGTCTGAACAAGAAAGGTTCAACAATTTTGCGTTTTATAAAAATTAGTTGCAACTTTAAACATAACTGTGTGCAGCAACCGTGAAAATATTTTTTGTAGTAAAGACAGCCCGCTTGTTGCAATGGATTTTATAGTCGAATCGACCATGGTTTCGACTCCTAAACTAAGGGAGTCTTCATCAGAATTTATATTACCTAAATAAGGGGGTTCAAAGTTAGTCACGAATAAGAAAAATACAAGACAGTAATAACTAATATTAGACGTAGTTACATACGTAAGAAGTTGAGCATAACAGCTCTCGTCATACAATTTTAACGCTAAAACTTTGTATCCCCTTATTTGATGATGATGATGATGATGATGATGATGATGATGATGAGTCCCATAGTTCTTTGCAGAGCGTAGGGGAGCGACACGGTAGACCCGCGCCGCCTTACCAGGCAAGGTCCTAGTGGAGGTGGTTTGCCATTGCCTTCCTCCGACCGTAATGGGGATGAATCATGATGATAAAGACGACACAACAACACCCAGTCATCACGAGGCACGAAAAATCCCGCCGGGAATCGAACCCGGGACCCGGTGCTCGGGAAGCGAAAACGCTACCGCGAGACCACGACCTGTGGATATAAATTCTGATGAAGACTCCCTTAGTTTAGGAGTCGAAACCATGGTCAATTCGACTATAAAATCCATTGCAACCAGCTGGCTGTCTTTCCTATAAAAAAAATTTGTTGATTTGTGCCCACCTTTTTTTAATCTCCCATGTATGGAGTCCCGCTCGAAATGTGACATTTGGCGTGTCGGTGTTCACAGATCAAGACAATCTTCCTGCACTGGCTGCCGTGCGTGCTGCGCATGAGCCGGCCGGGCATGGAGGCGGAGGCGGCGGCCGGCGGCGCGCGCAACAAGACGCTGCAGCTGCGCGAGCTGGAGCTGAAGGAGCGCTCCTCGAAGAGCCTGCTGGCCAACGTGCTCGACATCGACGACGACTTCCGCCACCACGGCGGCTCCGCGGCCGGCACCTTCCTGCGCGGCGGCGGCGGCGCGGGCGCCGGCGACGACTCCAGCAGCACCGGCGGCGGTACGCTGCTGCACGGGGCGGGCGCCGCCGGGTCCTGCCTCGGCCCGCACCGCGAGCTCACACTCATCCTCAAGGAGCTGCGCGTCATCACCGACAAGCTGCGCAAGGAGGACGAGGCGGCCGAGGTCACCAACGACTGGAAGTTCGCCGCCATGGTCGTCGACCGCCTGTGCCTAATCATCTTCACGCTCTTCACCGTCATCGCGACGATAGCCGTGCTCTTCTCGGCGCCGCACATCATCGTCACGTAATGCGCCGGTGCCGCCTCCTCTCTTGTCTCTCTCTCTCTTCGCCTCCTCGCCATGTCTCTTTGTCTCCCCGCCCTCGCTCCGCCGCTGGGCGGCAGACGGCGCGGGGGCCACCGGTCACGTTCGGCGCCGGCTGGACCGTCTCTCGTGACACCAAAGTGTACTTCGGCGCGTGGCGCTGCTGGGCGGTGACGTCAGTGGCGGGGCCGCTCCACCGCGCCCGGCAGCGACGCCTTTCTGACGCCCGTCGCCCTCCGACCCCGGACGGGGGCACCGGGTCGTCGCCGCTCTCGCACCCGGACCCAGCGGCCGCGCTGGCCGAGGTTGCCCCGGGTGTTCGACTGCGAGTGGAGTAGGCATCTCGAAACTTTTCCGACAAGTCTTCCCAACAAATTCACGAATTGGTATAGCTAGTGGACTCTCGTGACATTGCAAGCCAGCCAGTAGGACATGAGAAAGTTAGGTACCTGCGGTGCGCCAGCGACCTTACAATCTAGAAGCGCTGCACTAATATTAATCGCTATACGAACGATCGCGGGGCAGTAACATTCGCCGACCGCGACCGCTCCGTATGAACTCTGAAGCGTAAAGCTTCGATTCTAGATTTCGGTTGTGATTTTGACGCTGTATTGGGCCTCAATTTCTTTAGAAAGCTAGCGAATTGACTTGGAGTAAACGCACGTTTAAAAAAATCGTGAGCTACTGTTGGAAGCTATTTCGTTTCTATTACCTTTTTCTTTTACTCAACCTTCGCTTCATGACGGGCTAAGTGATGAAGTAGTGTAATTTTTTCTTTCACAGGACTGGCTGGAACAGTCATTTTTTTAACAGACGTGAGAAAAAAGGTTGTCGAAGCCGCTAAGTGACCACTCGTGCGAAAAACTGAAGTGGTCGCCAACTGATAACTTGTAACCGAGTGACACTATCTGGGGAGCTTCATTCCAGAGCAGGTTCAGTTGCTCAGGACCTCCGAGTTTATTTTAAAATGCGAAGTACACTCAATACATCCGCCTAGGAGAGCAGTCGTCGAATTAAATCTTGTATTCCACTGTCAGTATTGTTTGTTTATAAAGATTACGCGAGTGCCTGTTGTAGAATCGACAAGTTCCCTGCATGTATGTACTCCATCAAACTAGAAACGCGACGTGGATGTCTGCAACTTACCGCGGTTCCACACTTTCTGTGAATGGCAAGCTACGTCATATCAGAGATAGTGATGTTTCTAGGGGAGACACTTTTTAAACCCAGTGAATTGCGTACAGGGATTAGCGACGCAAGACTTTCTGTAGAAGGCAGTCATATTTTTGAACAACAGTATTATTTTGTGACGACAGTTGTTGCAATTTATTCAAAATAGACGAAAAAATTTGTTGTGATAGGCGGATCCCCCACCCTCATGGACATAAACTACATGCGTGAGGATGGAATCTTTTAACGTTAGTAGAAGTGAATCAAAATATTGCTCTTTTTGTAAATATGCATTTACTGATAAGTATTCTGCGCTGTGGTCTTACTTCTGTGGCATGAAATCATTTGCGCGAATGTGTGCCAAAATGTTTGCCAAGTGTCCCATTTTAAGAACTGATGCCATGCAAAGTGATGTGATTGAGGCCATTAAATGCAGTAGAGCATTACTCCAGACCGTCGCTCAGTAGCTATCGCTCAATAGTCATCTAGCTCAGTCTCCTCTAGTACTTTCCTACGCTCTAAAATTCTTCCGTGTAAAAGAGCAGCCGATTTCAGAACTATAGAATGTAGGTATATTGCTTCTTTGATCACATGTGATAATTCGACTATTTCCGAACGGTATTTACACGTGGGAGTTTTGAGGAAATTTCCAGGCAGCTTCTTGAACGACTTACAAAACATTTTACGCACTTTTTTATTCTCTACGGTATGAAGTCACGAAGTGATCGATACAAAGAAAAGTACTTGCAAATCTCCACTTTGCGGTTATCTGACACTGATTTACTATTCTTTGAAAACAAGAGAAGTGAAAACCAGACTTTCTGTATTTCTGATGTTATACTTTCCTATCAAGGTTTAAAAATAGGAGCTACGAAACACAAATTAACAAACTGTGGAAAGCTCTCTTCGCCTCAGTAGAAGCATTGTAGAAAAAAAAGAACTTCTAGAGCTTGCTGTAAGTTGCGCGTATTTTGTACCCCTGATCATAAGTAATGAGGTTATGCCTTCTGCATGCCGTTCCATAGTAAAAGTAATTTAGATGGACATCCTTTAAATGATGCTAAATACATATTTTGCCATATCACTTTTGTAACTTAAATATGAAATTCTACATATCAGATTTCTGTCATTAAAAGATTAAAGCAAACAGATAAAAATCTAAAACTCTCTAGACAGTGAGACTGAATATGATTACTGTAAAAAAGTTTCTCTTGTCAACTTGCTAAAAAACAAGATTATACTTACTATTGCTCTATTAATCTAAACATTCATACATTTCTAACATAGTATTTAGGGCCTAGGAAAGCAAACAACGTGCTTGATAGGGTCGTGAAGCTCTAGAAGGACTTCCTTTCTTCGAACTGATACCATTAGCCTCTTTATGAGGACAAGAGATTAATCTATATACTTAGTTGAGAGCTGTAGCACTGAGAGCAATATATTTCTGTAAATCTCGTCCTAGTAACTTAAAAGTAAGTAGAGTAGAAATGATTTTTTTTAAAAATGTTCTTATATTAATTAGTACTGGTGAACTCTCAAGAGGTTACAGTAATAGGGGCTGACACCACTTAACTCTAGTAGCGAATGAAGTTGCCAAGGGCTATGTGTGCAAACACCTGTTCTTATTCTTTAACATGTACAGTGATTGCCAGATAGATTTTCATGTTAGTATTACCCTGAAAGAACAACTACCACAAAAAGCAGGAATTATACATTTCTATGTATGCTACAATGCATAATATATGTGTTTATGCATATTGCACTCTGGCAACAGTAAAGCTACAGAGTTGTTTCATAAAACTATATGTAGTATACTAGTATCTGTTACATCTTTTAGAACCCTTGTGAATATAGAAGGGTGTTCGACGGTCTGGTGTGATGCTAAATGGGATTCAAAGTGTTGACTCAAGCCTCCATGTTAAATTTCATTTGACATAATGTTAAAATTACTATTACTTTTGAATACATCAGCACATTTCTGTGAAATTTTGTTTGTGAATTCTAAATTGGTTACGGTGAAAAGCTTTATGGTGAGACACAAATCATAATCATATTTATGAAATGCTATGCTTAATTTTAATTGTGTTAGTGTTAACGGATCTTTCCCAGGAACACAGAAGACAAATGAACTGATGAAAGACTAGATATTATAGGAACCGAAGTGTTAAACAGTTTCAATAATTTTTATACTTAAATAAATGCTCAACTTCGTAAATGGGAAAATATAACAAATTGCCATGTAAAAATTGTTATTGAATTTAATAGAATGGAATTGCAATTTTACCTGAATTCTAATGGGGTTTTGTAATACTGTCAACTTATCTTCTTTCATCTCGTATGTTGTAGGAGCGTTTTAGCTCCAAAAATCCTGCTATCCTGCAAGAATTCATGGGTAAAATTGAACACTTTGTCCATCACATATTTCATAACACCAGCTTTATTTCTGATGTAACATGATTCAATACTTGAATTTGACACTAAAGTATGTATAATACCAGAGCAGATAAGAAATAATTTCTCGATTTTATTCTTGATTGATGTTTAACACATTTGAAATTGTATTGTTGTTATGATAAGTTGATTTTACTCCACAGAATTTATAAAAAAGTTGTTTGATGTAAAAATATAACACTGTTGGTATATATAGCTTTTTAGACTACAGCCAAAATAATTTACTGCAATAAACTGAAATGATGCAAGCAAACCTCACAATGGCACTGAAAATAGAGATTTTTACTTTTCTCAAAAATTTATACAAATTTTTCAAAATAATATTGGTTATATCTGTTGCTATAAATTCTGCAATAATCGAAACTGGTTGTTTCCCTTTTGTATACCACAATCTACTGTAAAGAGTTTTGAGAGACAAATAATTTGGATATACAATCTATGTTATCAGTTCATTTTCACACTGGGATATCACATAATTTCTTCATAGATTATGTTATGAATTTCATTATCTGAATGTGCCTGCAGTAGTTGTTCAGATGTTAAAATTTGTTTGGCATTACCCTGTAATTTGCAGCATAAGTTAAATACATTTTGTTCCATTCTGTGTTTTGAAGTCGAAATTTAAGTCTTCTTCTTGGTTTTGCGCAATACTGAGTTAATAATTTATGCACCACCACTAAAGCAAATTACTGTCCAAAAATCTGTTTTAGTAACTTCCAGCTGGGGTACTTTTCAGATACACAATTGAGCAGGGATACCTATAAATCATGAATCATTCCTAACACCTCTTTCTATTTCTCTATGACAATCTACAAAACTTCCCTTCGCATAAACACTGATGGTGCTTCAGCAGGTTACCGTTTTGACCTGTTGTTTGTATTGAGTTTAATAGTATAAAAGGTCATCAGGTGATCATAATGTTTGTCATTGTTAATGATGTAGTTGATATTACAGTTTAAAGAAAAATTGTTACATAGTTATAATAAGAATAAAATCACAAAGAAATACTGTAATTTACAGAAGTAAGTTCATGAAAGCTAAGTATGTACTTATATACTATAACATGATCTGCTTAGAAAAATAAAACATGTATATCTATATGATGCCTAGTATTTTTTGTTGCAATATACTAAACACAAATTTGTTGAAATGATACTGCCAACATCTAAAAATTCATTAGTGAACCTTCCATGAAACAAAAGGGAAATAGTGGCTGTAAATGAGATTTCTAATTGTGAGATGCTTCTTTTATGTACAATTTTATAATGACATAGACAATTTCTACATAGCTCTTCGACATCTCACCAGTCTGCATGACAAATATCTGTAAGGTACTGTCTTTCATCATCCAATTGCTCATAGTGTTCTCCCTTGTACATTTTTGGTGAAAGAATTGTTCATCAGAGAAGAGATGTAATGTAATCATAATGTACAATACTACGAAAATACACTTCAGACATATTATGTAAGAAGTAATATTTAATTACCTATCCTTGTCAGTAAAATATTGTTTTGTTATGATACTACGAATTTTATAATAAGTTCATTTCTGGGTCCTGAACTGAAAACTTCGTCTGCATATTTTTTCCAAATGCTTTACAGTAATCAAATATGTTATTTAAAAATTGGTCTGTGGTTCATGCTTGAAACTTCATGGAGTATAGCAACATTAAACTGAAGAACTACACAAAATTCAAGTTCAACATACTTTGCTTTTTGTTATTAATTGTACTTAACACTCTGCCTCTATTCTCACAAGCAAAAAGTGAGTAATCGTATTACAGTCACAAGAAAGACAAACGGGAAACCATTGACAAATACTGTTGAATGCTGACAGTGGTATACTATGGACAATTAAGATTTAATATGATTCGGTAGCTAAGTAAAAGAAGTCACTTCAGTGTAATATTCTCCTACACAGAAATAAACAAACTATATTCTAGCTTTCTCACCACCATCAAAAGTTAACTGTCTTCCAGAAAGCTGTGACACATAGTTACTTTTGTTTCAGAGAAATATTTTCATGATTATAACTTGATACAATGTCACACGGAAATTGTGGTCTAATAATTTTTTGCTGTTACGTCAGGGTTTTTTGCCAGCGAACTTGAGAGAATGTTTCCCAGATTCGAAGTTCGGACAGCACAAGAGAGGTACCAGAACTGGCTGAAGGAGAGCTTCGAAGGTGGGTGGGTGGGTCGCGAGTCGTGTTGGATAGCTCAGTGCGTAGATCATTCGCACAGGATAGGTGAACATTACCGTTTCGTGTTCCAGTTCCGCACACGCACTTAGTCTGCTAGAAAGTGAAAACAAATTAGATGTTCACGTTTTTCTGGAACCAAGGAAGAATCTGGTACAAGTATTTAAGTTGAAATAATTTAAAGAATAGTCAGAAAGGCAGTTAAGGTATAGTGAATCACCTTCTCAAAAATTACATTTTCTATTACTGGTACCTGATATGATGCAGCGATAAGTAATATGAAAATAGGTAATAAGTTGCATGACAGATTTTAACCGTAGCACATGCTAGCTCTCCTCACCAGAATGTGGTAGCAATAATATTTTCCAGCTTTTTTTTCGGTCATCTACAAGATAATGAAGGATTACACCTTCACTGAGTTTATGATAGTTGACAGAGCGCCAAAAAAGATTTATACGTCTTCGGGAGTATATTTGAGAGTCTCAGAGAAACATTTATGAGATGCCGTAACTGGAAGAATAGAGGTGTTAAAAATGTTTCGACTCTTGTGCTTGGTGAGTTAGTGACCCACTTGCTGAACTGCATCCATTAACAATTTTAATTTTAAGACGTTAGCTAACCATTATTGCAGAAACTTCAACAAATATATAATATGTGTATGCCTCAAGAGTTCTTATAGAGCTAATATAAAAGTGCTGGAAGAGTCTGACAGTGGATTCTTCAACAATGTAGCAGCATTATATTTGTCCGTCTATTCAGTTCATGCAGTAACCCGTGCTAATTCGATCAGTATAACCGTAGTTGTTGCACCAGAAATTTAACCAGTGGTAGAAATTTTGTCAACAACTTTGATTAACATAGACAAGGTCTCAGAATGGGTCAGTGTACAAAGAAACTGATACCATTACTGAATGTCTACACTGATCACTAATACTCATTAAATTCAGAAAGCTCCAGAATTAAAAATTCCATTCCCACGAATAATGTCAATCGCATGTAAACCTTCCTCAATAACCATCAAGGATAGTTTGGCCTAAGTAAGGGCAGAATTTTGAAAATGTGGTAACAAAATCACAGCAGGTAATACCAGCTCTCCAAACGGATTCTATGGGAACTAGATCCGAGTCCATTAACAAATACTTCCCATTAAGTGAATTTGAGAATTCTGGGGGAGAGTGGGTATATTATTACATAAGGAGGAGCTGGAACACAGTTATACACATAAATATCTCGAATTTAACTGGACCGAACATTTACTTTTAAATCATTGCAATAAAAACTATCAAAACACTGCATCTTCTGGCAGTCATGTGAGTGAGCTGCTTGGCTAGAAAAGCGGAGCCCATTGCCTTGTACCAAGGCACAATATTCTCATGTGATAAAAATGGATGACTCGTCAAATGAAACGTTGTGGATAAGCAGTGGATGTCTATAACTCACTCTCGTAGGTTTTTATCCAGCGCAAGTATGCTCTAAAGAAAAGGGGAATTCAGCAGCTGAGACAGAAGTCGAAGAACTCATAAACATGATCACCATCCACTGTGCTGGTATCAGGAACTGAAAAACAGAAGCAGCCTTTTACTGAAATCTGTCGGAATTTACACTATTGGTCATTAAAATTGCTACACCACGAAGATGAGGTGCTACAGACGCGAAATTTAACCGACAGGAAGAAGATGTTGTGATTTACAAACTGTTAGCTTTTCAGAGCATTCACTCAGCGTTGGCGCAGATGGCGACACCTACAACGTGCTGACATGAGGAAAGTTTCCAACCGATTTCCCATACACAAACAGCAGTTGACCGGCGTTGCCTGATGAAACGTTGTTGTGATGCCTCGTGTAATGAGGAGAAATGCCTACCATCACGTTCCCTAGTCTGATAAAGGTCGGATTGTAGCCTATCGCGATTGCTGTTTATCGTATTTCGCCATTGCTGCTCGCGTTGGTCGAGATCCAATGACTGTTAGCAGAATATGGAATCGGTGGGTTCAGGAGGGTAACACGGAACGCCGTGCTGGATCCCAATGGCCTCGTATCACTAACAGTCGAGATGACAGACATCTTATCCCCATGGCTTTAACGGATCGTGCAGCCACGTCTCGATCCCTGAGTCAACAGATGAGGACGTTTGCAAGACAACAACCTTCTGCACGAACAGTTCGACGACGTTTGCAGCAGCATGGACAATCAGCTCGGAGACCATGGCTGCGGTTACCCTTGACGCTGCATCATAGACAGGAGCGCCTGCGATGGTGTACTCAACGACAAACCTGGGTACACGAATGGCAAAACGTCATTTTTTCGGATGAATCCAGGTTCTGTTTACAGCATCATGACGGTCGCATCCGTGTTTGGCGACATCGCGGTGAACGCACACTGAAAGCGTGTATTCGTTATCGCCATACTGGCGTATCACCCGGCGTGATGGTATGGGGTCCATTGGTTACGCGTCTCGGTCACCTCTTGTTCGCACTGACGGCACTTTGGACAGTGGACGTTACTTTTCAGATATGTTACGACCCGTGGCTCTACCCTTCATTCTATCCCTGCGAAACTCTACATTTCAGTAGGATAATCCACGACCGCATTTTGCAGGTCCTGTACGGGCCTTTCTCGATACAGAAAATGTTCGACTGCTGCCCTGGCCAGGACATTCTCCAGATCTCTCACCAACTGAAAACGTCTGGTCAATGGTGGCCGAGCAACTGGCTCGTCACAATACGCCAGTCACTACTCTTGATGAACTCTGGTGTCGTGTTGAAGCTGCAAGGGCAGCTGTACCTGTACACGCCGTCTAAGCTCTGTTTGACTCAATGCCCAGGCGCATCAAGGCCGTTATGACGGCCAGTGGTGGTTGATCTGGGTACTGATTTCTCAGGAACTATGCACCCAAATTTCGTGAAAATGTAATCACATGTCAGTTCTAGTATAATATATTTGTCCAATGAATACCCGTTTATCATCTGCATTTCTTCTTGGTGTAGCAATTTTAATGGCGAGTAGAGTAAATTGGAGACGGTTCATGGGCATTTGCTGAAAATTAACTGTTTAGCATTCTGGATACTAGTTGGCGTGCACTACAGATAATTCCACATTCTAGGACAGTACAGTGACTTCTAAGCTCTTCCTTCTCTACCATGTAAATGCTTATCCTGAAACATGCCCTAAATAAGACTGTTCTCTTCTACATAAAGACTGAAGAGTTGATATTTTTAACGCTATCTAACAGCGATATTTTAAAAGGAAACAGAGTAAGAGAAGCATAGAAACAAGGTAGTTTGCGCAAAGTAATCTTGAAGGCTATAAAGGAACATTTGACCGAGTCTTATAGAGGTACAGACACGTAAATCCTTTACCAGGCATTATGAGTTAGTACATATTGGCATTTGATAATATTAAATGTCAAGAAATGCTCAGAGTGATGAACAAGGAGGACTAAAGTAGAAAGCCGGCCGCGGTGGTCTCGCGGTTGTAGGCGCGCAGTCCGGAACCATGCGACTGCTACCGTCGCAGGTTCGAATCCTGCCTCGGGCATGGATGTGTGTGATGTCCTTAGGTTAGTTAGGTTTAAGTAGTTCTAAGTTCTAGGGGACTGATGACCACAGCAGTTGAGTCCCATAGTGCTCAGAGCCATTTTTGAACTAAAGTAGAAAGACATGGGCGTGATAGCTTCCATAAGAAAGACTTAAGGTTGATTAGCAATTTACATCAAGAACAAGAAGCAAAATTTTCTAAAGGCATGAACAAGGTTATGCTCTCTCACCACTTATACTCAATGCATGTATCCAGGAATGTATAGACCTAGTGTACAAAACTACTGAGGTATGTATCGAAATTAATGAGCAGGTGATAGAAATGCTACGTTTCACAGACCTTGTATCTGTTTTCGCAGAGATGAAAGGAGATCTGCAGAAGATCCTCAGCCGAATGGAAAGCATTTTCTGTAATCAGAATGATACGAAAGTCAACAATCGAAAGACTAAAGTGATGGTGCCCAATGCTGAAGAAGAGTATGAAACTCTAAGTATAAGAATTGTAAGAGAGGAGCTAGAAGCGGCAGAGAACTTGACCTATTTGGAAATCAGCATCGCAGCGGATAGTAGAAGCCAGTAAGAAATTGTGAGCATAATGCAGCAGGCTAAATTTCCATTTAATTTGTGGAATAATTTACTCTATAGAAAGAACATCAACCTGGAAATCAGGAAATTGATCATGAAAGGATTTGTTTGGAGTGTAGTCCTATACGGGTGCGAAACTCAGACCACTGGAAAACACGAGATAAGACAGCTAGAAGCCCTGAAGATATGTTGTTACTGCATGATGAGCATATGGAGAAATAGAATTTCCAGAGCTCAGTAAACGAGACCACTTTGAAGATACATCCAAATAAGGAGAGACAAACCAGCAGAACACATTTAAGCCACAACAAAGTCACTGGAACAACAGTAAAAAGGATCTGTTTAGGGAAGAAATCGTCAGACATGGTCAAGATGTCAAACATGCTCGAGATTATGAATGATGGCATACATTACATGCGGGTAAATGAAGAGGAAGGGACACAGAACCGAGGATCGGAGTACCACTGCAAACCAACATCAGGCTTGAATGCTGGTGAGAGAAAAGGGAAACTTACTAAAGAAAAACTCATGACCTGGCCTTAACCACGTGTAAGCAGCCCTGTTTATAGTCAAGCTACGTGCAGTGAGCATGCTTGGCTTAGTCTGTTCTTTTCTTTTTATGAATCTGAAATTTAAATACATGTAGAATTCACGTCA
Source organism: Schistocerca nitens (assembly GCF_023898315.1). Classification (NCBI taxonomy): domain Eukaryota; kingdom Metazoa; phylum Arthropoda; class Insecta; order Orthoptera; family Acrididae; genus Schistocerca; species Schistocerca nitens. Next base: position 415,948,038 of record NC_064619.1, on the reverse strand, counting down.
TGTATACCATAAAGGGATGAACCTCTAGCTCTCTAGCTGATTTACACTCTCGTCTAAAAAGTATGCAAAGGAATAATCATAGTGTACTAATGACTGTAGCTTTCAAAAACGTATATACTTATGGTAATGTTGGTTCAGGAAGATGTGTATCTCTAGTGAAGGAAGAAAATCAGTAACATTACGTATGATAGATCGGTGAATATTTCATAGTGCACACTCTATCGAAAATATACCAGAATCATATAACAGTGACAAGGGATGAAAGCATAGTTTCAGTGACCATGACTCACAACATACCTGTGTGACACATATGGCACAATAAATGATCACAACAGAAATGATATTCAATTTAATTTAACATCTCACTCAACCATAGCAGTGTCTCTGCACACCAACCTACACAGACCGACAGCATCGAAGTAGAACACTCTATTTCGTGTAAGCTAAATATTCGCAGTGAACGCAACGCTCTCGTCCCTGGCTGCTACAACAAGCCAAAGTCTTTCCACATATATTCCTATTGAGTGTATCAAAGACAGCTATGCTTTCAGAGATCAATGCTCGGAACAGAGAACACTTTTGGATGGCGTCTACAATTTAGCATATACGGAATAAAATTCAGACAACTTTAAAAGTTATGATGAAAATATGAAATTGCTTATCCTATCATAACATTATTAGACCTGTTGAAAGAGTGGTCGGTTATTTTGATCAGAGCATTGCAGTTATAAACGCTCCAGAAATTACTGCATCATCATCATCATTATAATCGTCATAATCAATAGCAGGTACTTCGTATTCAGTGTTATACAAGTGCTGATGTTTCTATTATTTCTATGCATCATGGTCTCATTCATGTTGCTTATGCATGCTTCCTGATGTCGCCTACTTAACTTACATCAAGTCTTTATCTCAGTCTTTCATTGTCCCTTTTAATCCAGAAAAGGGTTTCTTGATTAAATTTGGCTGGATATCACGACCACCTCCATTTCAGCTTCATTTCAGATACGACTAATTACATCTTTCAATACACTCTGTTCTCTGATCCATTTCTTTGTTTTTCTCTCGGGGTAATCCTCAAGGCTTATGCCCTGAGCATCAATCTGTTTTGAATAGTTTTCGAAATGTTTGACTGTCATAAGCCAAAATTAGTAAGCCACACTCTCACAGATTTGTAAGCTTTGCTTTTCTGACGCATGATTTTGACAATCCTGTTTAGTTTATCGAAAGTGCCTTAAGCCATTTTTACTCTTACGTTTACTTATGTCTCTATCAATTTTGACGGTGTCTTCAGCTGGCCAAACACAAAAAGTCATCTACTTTTATGGCTTCATTGTTATAATACTACGTTCCTTTAAATGCATATGTCACAAAGCATTTTCGTCTTATTCTTGTTGTTGTTGTTGTTGTTGTTGTCGCCTTCAATCCTAACACTGAAGCAACTCTACACTTTGGTCTATCTTGTGCAAACCCCGGACAACTACCGCGACCTAAATCTGTCTTAGCCTACTCGCTACATTCAAATCTTCGTCATCCTACAGAATTTTCAGCCCACTTCCCTCCAGTACTTAACTGACGATTCACTGGTATCTGAGAATGTGTGCTACCAACTGATCAATTCTTTCGGTCAAGCTGTGCCACAAATTTCTTTTCTCCCCACTTCTATTCAGTGCCTCCTCATTAGATACGCGATGTGCGCATCGTGACTTCAATATACTTGTTTAGCACCGAATTTCAAGAGATTCTAGCCCCTTCTTGTTTGAACTGCTTATCGCCCTCTTATCATTTTGTACAGGGCTACGCTCCAGACAAGTACCTGCCAATAAGACTTCAAAACAAATAAATTTATATTCCATTTTAACGAAATCACTCTTTTCGAAAATGGTTTCCCTTCTATAGTCACCAGTCCGCGTCTTATATCCTGTCTACTTCTTACATCATTATTTATTTCCGAAACAGCATAACTCATCTACTACCTTTAGTGACTAATTTCATAATCTAATTCCCTCAGCATCACCTGACTTAATTTGTCTACGTTCCATTATATTTGTTTTACTTTTGCTCAGATTCATTTTATGACATTTTTTTGCAACTCTGTCCAATCCGTTCAAGTAGTCTCTCAAGTCCTTTGCTATCTTCCACAGAGTTACAGTATCATCGGCAATTCTCAAAGTTTCTATATCTTCTTCGTGAGGTTTATTTCCCGTACAAAAATTTCTCCTTGGTATCCTTCACTGCTTGGTCAACGCACAGACTGAATAACACAGGGGATAGACTACAAACCTGTCTCAATCTCTTTTCAACTATTTTTAACTACTGCTTCCGTTAAATGTTCTTAGATTATTAACTGTTGTCTGGTTTCTATACAAGCTATTTGTAGCTTTCCGCTGGCATGTATTTTATTCCTGCTATCTTTAGAATTTCAAAAAGTGTGTTCCAGTCAACATTGTCAAAAGTCTTCGCTACGTATAAAAGTGCTATAAATGGTGGTTTGACTTTCTTTAAACGATTTTCTAAGTTAGATCGTACGGTCAGTACTGCCTGCCGTGTTTCCGCATTTCTCCAGAACCTAAATTCATCTTCCACACGATCGGCTTCTAGAAGTTTTTCTATTATTCCGTAAAAAATTCGTGTCAATATTTTGCCGCCATGAGTTACTAAACTGATAGTTCGTTGATATTCACATCTGTCAGCACATGCCATCTTTGGGGTTCGAATTATTACATTGATCTTGAAGTCTGACGGTATTTCATCTCTCTCGGACGTCTTGCATACCAGATGAAATACTTTTGTCATAGAATGTTCTCTCTAGGACCTCAATGATTCCCACGGCATATCGTCTAGTCCATGAACCCTGTTAAATTTTGGCTTCTTAGTGCTTTGTCCATTTATTTTCTCAGTATAACACATCTCCTCTGCATCTAATTCCTTTTCACTTTAAATTACATTGTCTTCACGACTATTTCCTTTGGGTAGCCCACCTATTGGTATAATGCTTGCCACCTCTGAACCGTCCCTTCCCTGCTTGGTACTGGTTTGCCACCTAGCTTTTAATACAGCTTATTTTCTTTTCTCACAGGCTTCCTTTGATTGTCTTATGTGCGGTATCTATGTTTCTCATTATCTGGTCTTTTGCAGCTTTGCATTTCTCGTCAAGGCATTCATTGTTTGCTATTTTGAACTTCTTATTAATCTCTTTTCTTAGAAACCTGTAGAATATGTACTTACATATTTAATGGATTGCTATCGGGTGCTGATTTTACGTTTCCTTTCACGTTAGTATTATTCACATTTGTATTCCTACTTCTTTCTCACAAAAATATAAATAAATGAATTACATATACGGGAGTGATCCAATATTACCGAAACCGATTCAGGAAAACTGGCGTGTCTCATAACTAAAGACAGAGCAGTTCTTACGGTCTGAACTTCTACTGCCTCATCACATTTGAGAAAATGTGCTGTCTTCTCTGTGGGCTCGACCTTCTTTGACGACTGCTACGATTTCGAAATGATGTATACATCACTATGATAATTACTATGATATTCCATGCGAATGGCTCAGCATAAATTGCTGTTTAAAGGGGAGCTGCATTAGCATTTACAATCATTGACCAATACAGCTAAATACAGTATTCTTTCATCAGGGCAATATGCCACGCCCCTGACAGACGTCTGTACTGACAGTTAAGTTAGAAACGACTTCAGATCCTTGAAACACCTCCGCAAACGTCAGAGAAGGACCCGATGTTATCTTACCTTGTTTTCACAATTAATCTCATCTGAAAGTGAAAACCGTTGGAGAAACGTTGTCGGTGAACGGCTGTGAGTTACACTAACACAAGTCATTGTATCAGACAAATTAGATTCACTGCGTCTAAATGGGTGGATGGTGGGGTTAGCTTAATTTCATTCACAAAAATAATTGATAAAACAAGGAAGCGTTTTAATATAGCACGTTTTTAAAACGGTAAAAAGAATAAAGTAATTCCTCTTAGCCCCATACAGATTACTAACTTCAACAAATCGCCCTAAAAATTTGTAATTGTGAACTTTGAATAGGTATGATAATACTTCTAAAATTTAAAAAGAAAAACGTGGGGCGTATGCAATAGATACTGATACATGGATTGTTCACCAGAGTCATTAACATTTTTATTGCACTGCAACCGATATGAACCGTTGCGTGACATTTTCTCAGTGACAGCACCTCTGTACATTCCTTATATGTCGCGTAGGTCCATATTTTTCGTTTCAATTTTTAAAAGCATCGTCATAGCTAGTAAAAATCGACAAACACACAGTTTCAGGACTGTACGGGTTAGAATCTTTATAAGATAAGGGAACTTATTTTATAATTTTTAATCTATTTTAAAAATACGTTAATCAAAAGTTTTTTATTCAAATAATTATATTTTTTTTAGTCTCGTGTATGTGGGATTTTTCAATCGATTTCTAGCATTTTGGTGAGATTACACCAGACACATGTGGTAAATATCGAGTTTATTTCTGTTTCTCTATATCTATGTCAAGCAATGTACTTCTCCCTTCTACGTATATCTCGCAAAAACTCCATGAAGGTAGAAATTAGATAGATTCGAGCTCACATGGACGCTTACCAGTAAAACATTCGCGACTTGTACAGGAAAATGGGAAAATAGCAATGGTGCACGAAGTACATTCGCCACACGCCAGAAAAGAAAGCAAGTTAATATTACATTGTCATCTAGTTCTGAGCTATGTTGAAATTTTTGTCAAAAAATGGTCAAATGGCTCTGAGCACTATGGGACTCAACTGCTGTGGTCATAAGTCCCCTAGAACTTAGAACTACTTAAACCTAATTAACCTAAGGACAGCACACAACACCCAGCCATCACGAGGCAGAGAAAATCCCTGACCCCGCCGGGAATCGAACCCGGGAACCCGGGCGTGGGAAGCGAGAACGCTACCGCACGACCACGAGATGCGGGCGAAATTTTTGTCTTAGCTCATTTAAGTAATATAGATATTATGCAAGGGGCCTTCAAAATGAAACGAGCCGGAGGCATAATTACAGAAATCAGTACTTGTATGTTAGAAGTATTGACCCTGGCTGTTGAGGCACTTGTACCACTGTGACACAAGGCGGTTAATGGGTGTGTCATAAAATTCTCGGTGCTGCGATGTTAACTAGTTCCGCACGTACAGCTGGACGTTGTCGCCCGAGGTGTATCGTTTTCCCCTCAGAGCCTTTTTAAGGGGACCAAAAATGGCGTAATCACAGGGAGAGAGGTCCGAAATGTATGGTGGGTGGCCGAGAACCTCCCATCTAAACTTCTGCAGCAGTGCCGCGACTGTGTTGGCCTTATGAGGCTTTGCATTGTCGTGGAGCAGAATGACCCCACGGGTGAGATTTCATGGTCGTTTTTATTTGATCGCTTGGCGAAGGATGGTCAAGGTTGGCGAGTAACGCTGGACATTCACTGTTGTCCCGTGCTGCAGGAAGTGAATCCGAAGGGGGCTGTCTTGGTCAAAGAAGAACGTTGGCATAACCTTTCCTGCACTCTTGTGGACGACGACGTCCAGCTGTACGTGCGGAACTGGTTAACATCGCAGTCCCGGGAATTTAATGAGGCAGCCATTCACCGGCTTGTGTCACAGTGGGAGTGTCTTAACAGCCAGGGTGAATACTTCCAACATACAGGTACTGGTTTCTGTAATTATGCCTCCGGCTTGTTTCTTTTTGAACGCCCCTTATACCTGTTAGGCTTTTCATGCTTAGTACATACCATCTAGAACATTATGAATCCCATTTGCGAGTGCTGTGGGAATTTACGTAAGTTTTGTATATAATGTTCATGTGTATCATCTTATGATATTTTAAGCCCTTTATCATGCAGGAATTCACGTACATGGACAATATAGTATTATAATATATATTACAGCACATAAGAGACATTTTATTCAAAAGCAATGTAAAGTCATATTCCCAGCACACAGTCGGTGGGAACAGTAACCAACAAAAACAGAAAAAAAATATTTGTTTAGTCTATAGTCGCGACAACAGACTAAATCAATTTTTTCTGATGTAAACTGTCATAGTATTCGAAAATTGGTATTTATTCTAGGAGTGCATTACGCTACGCATGAAAACCGTCACTGGTGTAGTAACTTCATTATTTAAATCACTGTGAGAAGAAAACAATGAAGAGGGAACGACGTAAAATAACATGAGTAAAAACGCGTTAGAAACAAGAAACCATGCGGGAAAAGCTGGAACGCCGTGTTCGAATCTCAGTTTGGCTCAAATTGTCGTTAGCCACTGCATACTCATTACACTGTTGGTTCAGCATTTATGACCAGTTTGCTAATTATATCTTACTTTCTGTTAATAAATTATAAGGACAGCTGTTAGCAAGATGTTTCTGTTGACGTCGTTGAACACATTTAGTTGCATACATACATATAGGTGTACATACTGTATCCATGGTGTCACAAGCCAAGCCCTATTTCTATGACATCATCACGCTACAATCGTTTTCTTGGAAACAGGCCAGTCAAAAGCTTTTAAAAAAACGTTCCCATACTTAGATGCTCCAACCACAGCCCAATATTTCAGCAGTCAATCACAGTTTTTAAACTCCATCTTATAACCCTAGCAATATGCATTTTCCATAACGTGTAATACCAAAGTGGGGGAGTACTTTACACTTACCACAACAAATATCTTTAAATGTGTTTAACTTTTATTAACAACATACTTTTTAAATATGTCTAATGTATAGGTAGGGTACAGAACCTGAAAATACATATTTCAACATCTTAGCAACACCAACACATTTTCCTTAATATTTACATTGAGTGGAGGGGTACATCATGGCCACCATCAAAATTTTTTAGAAAATGCGAAGTCCATTCATTGTCACTAATTTTCACAAACAACATACTTTTTAAAATTATATAGATGTGTAAGAAGGGCCATGAATCTGAAAATATGAATACGATATTTTTGCAATAAGTGATATTCACTACTAAGAATTAAATTTTGGGGTTAAGCTTTAGTGAAAAATTAAAAATAAAACTTACCGAATCTGGTATAAGAAATCATCGAAAGCAATAATCTTTTTCAAAATTTTAAAATCTTAAGTACCAGACTAGATTACGATATTTTCAAAAGGTGGGCACAAAGTTGGGGCTTAAATGGAGTAGAGAAAAAGTGAAAGATTGGGTTTTATTGAAAGATGTAAATATGTGTGTGTTTCCCTAAAATCTCTCTGACTGATCAAGGGATGTGGCTTAAGAATAAAAAAACTGATAAATGGAATGTGATTGGTAGCAAAATTATCGGGATTTTATGGTGCTATTGAAATATGGTAGCGCTTTTGTAAAATGTCTCTGTGGTTTTGTCTTAACAGCGATGAGGCAAAGCATAGTTGGTACGCAGAAACGCAACCACAGAGGATATAGCCGCTGGAAGGTGCATCAACGAATATGTGACACCAGTGTATTGTCACCCGTAAGACATTCGCTACGCCATAGCTACTGTGCTTCTACTTATGGCCGAAGCACTGCTAAATCCCAGTGCGCTATCATCAATTAAGATTACAGAATCATCATCTAGTGGTCCATCTGGCAGAAGTCTACGTGTAAGTTATAGTTAAATGAACTATGAGTGAGAGACTATTTCGTCAGTAAAAGTGATTTCTTAGTAATCAGAGACACTTGTAAATACCCATGACATTCCTGTGGAAATGGACTATACAAAGTCAAGTAATTCCTCTATATATGTTATAATAAAGTGAACGAGTATTTTATGTGTGTTATAGTATCCACTCGGTCTCCTCCTGGAGCAATGTAAAAAAACCCACCATTGTGCAAATGAAGGTATTTGCACCTGAAGCAACGAGCTCTGATGGGTCAAGGGTAGTGGGTTAACAATTTTAAAAGCTCTCTAACTGGCCTATTTCCAAGAAAACGGAAGTGGCATGACGACGCCCTAAACAAGGGGTATGGCTTGCGATGTATGAGAACAGTATGTACAAATGCACTGACTAATATTTCGGGTTTCCTATAGTCATACTATTGGGACGATTTTTTTAAAACCCAATTGTGCAAAAAATAACATATAATCGGATAACAGGTAACGTGGACGAATATATACTGTAATTTCAACATTCATGTTACGCTTCCGGTGAAGAGAGCGTTCCTTATCAGGCTTTCAAATCTAATTACCGGTACTAAGAGGCAAACAACAAACACCAGACTGATCACTCAGCGATGTCAACAAAGTTTGAACTTGGGTGAATAGATAATGGAATCAGAAGTGGGTGATACTACTACTAAAATTCAGCAGGATGTTTCCTTCTTAATTCTGTCTTCCTTGTCTTTCAGCTTTATGTATGGGGATTTGGTCACTAGTGTGGTTCAGTTGAATTAATGATTAAATTCTGAGTTGGGAAAGGAGTGAATTCCGTGGGCTACGTGTCGTAACCTCACAGGTGACGAATTGTTTTAAGACAACAAACGGGAAAGTAGATTTCTGCAGTCGGTGGACTGAATTAAAAAAAAGAAAACAAAGGGACACACCTGCAACTGTCATTTTGATGTCAGTATAATGTATGACAAACACTTCGAGTGACTCAGTACCCCATCTTCAGGCTTTCTGTCTGACGGGTTCCTCTTATTCTTCATTCGGAGTAGTTGGGAGTGCCACCATCAGAGACAAATCTTTTGTTAAAGTTGATGGCTGATGCTGTCCTCATTAGCTTCATCTTGTTACTAATAAATCTGCTTGAATGGCCCTTTACCTGGTACGGTACGTCAAGCTTTTGTGTGTCCATTCTTGTCATCCATAGTCACTGGCACTTTGTCTGTTCACTTGTGTAATGAAATGAATCACCGCAGACGTAGTTCTGATATTATTTTATTATATAGCAACCAGTTTCAGTGACTCAGAACACCATCTCCAGGCTTTCTGTCTGATGGTCTTGTCTCCTCGTATTCTCAAAAAAAAAAAAAAAAATGGTTCAAATGGCTCTGAGCACTATGGGACTCAACTGCTGAGGTCATTAGTCCCCTAGAACTTAGAACTAGTTAAACCTAACTAACCTAAGGACATCACAAACATCCATGTCCGAGGCAGGATTCGAACCTACGACCGTAGCGGTCTCGCGGTTCCAGACTGCAGCGCCTTTAACCACACGGCCACTTCGGCCGGCCTCGTATTCTCACTTGGGCATAGTTGCAAATGAAGCTTTCAGAGACACATCTTATACAGAAGTTGACAGCTGATGGTCTCAGCATTAGCTTCACCTTGTTAGTAATAAATCTGCGGAACTGTCCCATTACTTGCTACGTTCATCAATTTCTTGTATGTACTTGATGGTGGGTGTCAGCTACTACATCACAAATTTCCCAGTTTCATCGCCATGTTATAGCAGCATTGTAACAAATCGCCCCTTCCATCAACAGGGTATAGAAAAATCGTAACAAATTGTCTTCATACATCATCATTGCTAGAAATGAAATTGCATCAAATCGGCCCATATATCTTGCCCCACACATTACCACGTTACATCAAGCTGTTCTGTAAGTCGCAACTGAATATAAAATAGGGCAATTTGTTACAATTTCATTCGATGCTTATCTGTAATCAAATCTAAAATGGAACCATAATGTTACAATTTTGTTTGCTGCTTATGTTTATTTCAACCATGTGTTCATGGCTGTCACATGATTAATGGGAGTCTCCATGCCAACAGAATATTATTACACAGATAGCATACATACCGTATCAATTGACACTCATTACCCTCTAATGGCATCCACATTTACACTATCGTAAATGTTTATACACTAGTGGCCATTAATACTGCTACACCACGAAGATGACGTGCTACAGACGCTAAATTTAACCGACAGGAAGAAGATGCTGTGATATGCAAATAATTAGCTTTTCACAGCATTCACACAAGGTTGGCGCCGGTGGCGACACCTACAACGTGCTGACATGAGGAAAGTTTCCAACCCATTTCTCATACACAAACAACAGTTGACCGGCGTTGCCTGGTGAAATATTATTGTGATGCCTCGTGTAAGGGGGAGAAATGCGTACCATCACGATTCCGACTTTGATAAAGGTCGGATTGTAGCCTATTGCCATTGAGGTTTATCGTATCGCAACATTGCTGTTCGCATTGGTCGAGATCCAATGACTGTTAGCAGAATATGGAATCGGTGGGTTCAGGAGGGTGATACGGAACGCCGTGCTGCATCCCAACGGCCTCGTATCACTAGCACTCGAGATGACAGGCATCTTATCCGCATGGCTGAAACGGATAGTGCAGCCACGTCTCGATCCCTGAGTCAACAGATGGGGACGTTTGTAAGACAACAACCATCTGCACGAACAGTTCGACGACGTTTGCAGCAGCATGGACTATCAGCTCGGAGACCATGCCTGCCGATACCCTTGACGCTGCATCAGAGACAGGAGCGCCTGCGATGGTGTACTCAGCGACGAACCTGGGTGCACGAATGGCAAAACGTCATTTTTTCGGATGAATCCAGGTTCTGTTTACAGCATCATGGTGGTCGAGTCTTTGTTAGGCGACATTGCGGTGAACGCACATTGGAAGCGTTTATTCGTCATCGCCATACTGACATATCACGCGGCGTGGTGGTATGGGGTGCCATTGGTTACACTTCTCGGTTACCTCTTGTTCGCATTGACGGCACTTTGAACAGTGGACGTTACATTTCAGATGTGTTACCACCCGTGGCTCTACCCTTCATTCGTTCCCTGCGAAACCATACATTTCAGCAGGATAATGCACGACCGCATGTTGCAGCTCCTGTACGGGCCTTTCTGGATACATAAAATGTTCAACTGCTGCCCTGGCCAGTACATTCTCCAGATCTCTCACCAATTGAAAACGTCTTGGTCAATGGTGGCCGATTAACTGGCTCGTCACAATACGCCAGTCACTAATCTTGATGAACTGTGGTATCGTGTTGAAGCTGCATGGGCAGCTGTACCTGTACACGCCATCCAAGCTCTGTTTGACTCAATGCCCAGGCGTATGAAGGCCGTTATTACGGGCAGAGGTGGTTGTTCTGGGTACTGTTTCTCAGGATCTATGCACCCAAATTGCGTGAAAACGTTCTAGTATAATATATTTGTCCGATGAGTACCTTTTTATCATCTGCATTTCTTCTTGGTGTAGCAATTTTAATGGCCAGTAGTGTAGTATCACAGCATCAAATTTAAATGAATGCGTGAATAAACGAGCAGAAAAAAAAGATTTTATAATAAAATAGTTGCATATTGGGCAACTAGTAACAATTTTTTTGCTGCTAATTTTTTTATGTTCGATCTTATTCGTTGGTCAATCGTTTAATCATTATGAATACAGTATAAATGGGACGCAAGCTTTCACACCACTAGACGCAGGGCATGGCGGTTTAGTGCGACGTGAAAAAAAGATGTCGCAGCTTCTCAAACGCTCTTCCTGAGTGATATTTTTGCTGAGATGAAGCTACTGCGTAGAAATTATGAGTGAACACCCATACTGGAAGAACGGCCTCGACCAAAAGTAATAAGAGTTAGGAAAAAAAACAGAGCATAAAAATCTGTCTTATACCGTAGTGGCGGACGGTTACAGTAATCTTATTGTAAGTTGATTGTAAAAACAGTCGTATGTTTAAGAGTTGTCGTAGTACCTGAGTACATTCAGTTATGGTATTCCTACCCATGTGACTTATGTTGTTGGTATTAATGTTAACGTGACATCCGCCGCTGGCATTAATTTTAACATTATCTGATATAGCCCCACCCCAGCGAAACATGTAACAAACAAATTAAAAATTCGCAACCTACAACTGCTTTTACAATCAAAACAGAACGTTCTTCAAAACGTGTTTTCTTTCCTTGGTTTTATGCCTGAAGGCCATACAACCATAAAACGTATTTTCGAGCACATATCATAAAGATAAAAAACTGCAGATAACGCTCTTTGGCTCTGGAGCACGAGTGGCTGCCATTCTCAATGTCAGTCGTGCTGGTAATGAGTCAGACAAATCGTTAAATAAAGGCCGCCCGCAGGTTCCAAGACGAAAGCCAAAACACAACAGATCAACGAGTGGCCACGAAAGCCTCAACAGTTTTGTATTATTACAAGTATTACATCGTTTTTATCAACAGTAGAAATAGAGAAAGTAATTAAGAGGCAGCCAAATAAAAAGTAAACAAGAAAATATTATGCTGCTAAACCGAGTACAGGTGATTCTGCTCTGTAGCGCCAAAGAAACTGATATAGGTATGTGTATTCAATTACAGTGATATGTAAACAAACAGAGTACGGCGCTGCGATCGGCAACGCCTATATAAGACAAGAAGTGTCTGGCGCAGTTATTAGATCGGTTGCTGTTGCTGCAACAGCAGGTTATCAAGATATTAAATCGGTTGCTGCTGCTACAACGGCAGGTTATCAAGATTTAAGTGAGCTTGTACGTTGTGCTATAGTCAGCGCAAGAGCAATGGGACACAGCATATCCGAGGTAGCGACGAAGTGGGGATTTTCCCGAACGACTATTTCACGAGTGCACCGTGAATATCGGAAACCCTGTAAAACATCAAATTTCCGACATCGCTGTGGCTGGAAAAAGATGCTGCAAGAACGAGACCAACGACGGCTGAAGAGAATCGTTGAATGTGACAGAAGTGCAATCCTTCCGCAAAATGCTGCAGATTTCACTGCTGGGCCATCAACAAGTGTCAGCGTGCGAACCATTCAACGAAGCAGCATCGGCCGGCTGGTGTGGCCGAGCGGTTCTAGGCGCTTCAGTATGGAACCACGCGACCGCTACGGTCGCAGGTTCGAATCCTGCCTCGGGCATGGATGTGTGTGATGTCCTTGGGTTGGTTAGGTTTAAGTAGTTCTAAGTTCTAGGGGACTGATGACCTCGGATGTTAAGTCCCATAGTGCTCAGAGCCATTTTTGAAACAACATCGATATGGGCTTGTGGAGACGAAGGCCCTTTCGTGTACCCTTGATGGCTGCACGACGCAAAGCTTTACGTCTCGCCTGGGCCCGTCAACACCGACATTGGACTGTTGATGACTGGAAACAAGTTGCTTGGTCGGACGAGTCTCGTTTCAAATTGTATCGAGCGGATAGACGTGTACGGGTATGGTGAAAACCTCAAGAATTCATGGACCCTGCATTTCAGCAGGGATTGTTCAAGCTGATGGAGGCTCTGTTATGATGTGGGGCGTGTGCAGTAGGAGTGTTATGGGACCCTTGATGCGTCTAGATACGACTCTGACAGGTGACACGTACGTAAGCATCCTGTCTGATCACTTGCATCCATTTATGTCAATGGTGCATTCCGAAGAACTTGGGCAATTCCAGCAGGATAATGCGACTCTCCACCCGTCCAGAGTTCCTACAGAGTGGCTCCAGTAACAGTCTTCTGAGTTTAAACACTTCCGCTGGCCACCAAACTCCCCAGACATGAACATTATTGAGCATATCTGGGATGCCTTGCAACGTGCTGTTTAGAAGTGATCTCCACCCTCTCGAACTCTTAAGGATTTATGGGCAGGCCTGCAGGATTCATGGTGTCAATTCCTTCCAGCATTACTTCATATACGCCATGGCGTGTTCCGGCACTTTGTGCGTGCTCGCGGGGGCTCTACACGATTTTATGGAGGTGTAACAGTTCCTTTGGCTCTTCGGTGTGTAAGTAGGAGTGCCAGTGGACCTCCGGATTTTTCGTGAGGCAGCGTCCATGTTGTGCTCCGCTAGCGGTACTGCGCCATCTGTCCAGATGCAGAAAACGTCTCTGGGTCACTACGCAGAAGTTCTTGTTTTCCACATTTCATCTGTCAAAGAAATACCTAAGCCAAAGATACTCTGTATTCGCGTCAAGTAGCTGCTATCTTATGTCAATGAAAAAGATCGCGAGGTCTAGCTAGTTGCGATCAGTAAACCCAATGTTGCACTCACAGTATTTTATATCTATCTTTGTAATTACAACAAATGTGCATTTATTTTTCCAAACGTGATTCGTTCGTTTCATTTACAATCGCCTGTAGTTTCTTACACCTGATTCTGCTTACATCTGGAGGCGACGTCTGCATGCACATTTTTAGGCATTCTAGCGAATGGCACTGTATTCTTTAGCCTGATATATAACTTTCACTTGCAGCACTATACACTTACTGACATATAAATACGACTACAAATGTTCATTTGCGCTCATGCTACATTGAAATTGACATTACAGTAGCAAATACATTCTCATAAAAAAAGGAAACGACGTTGCACTAAGGAATTAACCGAATGGGACGGCTATCGGTATATGTGATGTAAACGTATGGACGAAGGCAAATGAGTACAGTGTCAGAAAAACTGGATAATATATTTAAAAGAAAAAAAGAGCTTCACAAATTGAGCAAATCAATAGCGCGCTGGTCCACTCCTGGCCCTTATGAAAGCAGTTACTCTGCTTTGCATTGAGTCAGAGAGTTCTTGGATATTTTCCCGACAGATATCGTAGCAAATTCTGGCCAATTATACCGTCAAAACCCCGAGCTGGTTGATGTCATACCCACAATCCTCTCTCATGTTCTCAAATGGGGAGAGATTAGGCGGTATTGCCGAGAAATGAAGAGTTTAGCAATCATAAAGACAAGCACTAGAAAGACTCGCCATGAGCGGGCGGGCATAATCTTGCTGAAATGTAGACCGCGGATGGATTGCCATGAAGGGCAACAAAACGGGACACAGAATATCGTCGACGAACCGCTGTGCTGTAATGGTGCCGTGGATGAGAACCTAAGGGATCCTGCTATGAAAAGAAGTGGCAACCCAGATCGTCACTCCCGGTTGTCGGGCCGTATGGTGAGCAAAAGGCAGACAGGCATTCCAGTGTTGTAGGCCGACGGTATTCTACGTCCTACCATAACGTTAGTTGTTCTTGCCAGTGGTATCCACATTTTTTTTCTTCGCCTATTTTCCAAAGAGCCTCCACATTCCTTACCTTATCAGTGCACCTAATTTTCAACATTTTTCTTTAGTAACACTTCTCAAATGCTTCGATTCTCTTCCATGAGAAGAGCCCGCGCGCACATCAAAAAATGTGCGCGCGGTCTCTTCCTCGCGTGATAGCACATTGGAGTGTGAATGTATAGTGCCAGAGGACTTACTGTCCTCCCCTTGTTTCCACTCACAATAACTAGACAGAACACGTTGTCTGGTATAAGTGTTTATTACATTTAACTTTACAACTTGCACAGGCAGCGCGCCAACTGCGGCTCCTGGCTTAGCTGGAAGACATACACGCCCGTCCGCTACGGGGTCTCGCAGCTACCTGCCCGGCCGTTACAACGGCTTATCCTACCTGCGCGCACAAAGGACCTGGGCGATCCACTTCTGCACGTAAGTTGCAAATTCTGCCGACAGGGAACAGACTATACTGGACAGTCTGACCTGTCCAGATTGAAGCTGCCACTAGATGGCAGTTGGAGTGAGTAGCAGAGTCCAAACACATTGTAAGATCCCGAATTAAAAAAAAAAAAAAAAAAAAAAATGAAACCCAGATTTAATCCTTGGGACTTAATTACCGGCTGAAAGCCACTTTAATTTAAAAATGGCTGAAGGCCAATAACTTAAAACGCAAGCATAATCAGAAATTTGAAAGGCAAGCCTTATCTTAAAACAGTTCTTTAGTTAGGCTGAAGCAAACAAGTTAAATTCAAATCGGCTGAAGGCCGAAGACTTAAAATTTCAATACGTTGAAGTAAACAAGTTAAATTCAAATCGGCTGAAGGATGAATACTTAAAAAACCAAAAATATTTTTTAAATGTCAAAGGGATTACGTGAAACATTACTTTAAACTAGGCTGAAGGCCTCAAAGGTAAAACAACTCTAATTTAAAACACGAAACCATACAAGTACCAACAACAAGAACGAACTAAAAAAAAATAAAGCAGTACACTCACTCAAGGGCGCCCAGATGTTCGAGGGTCGGCCTGTAATTCGAACACTATCACTCGCTTAGGTGAGACAGGCACTTAGGCCAACCATTCACGATCCGACGACAACCCGACCGACCGACAGTCAGCGGACCCACCGACAAGATTACAACTTCACCCGACCAGGGCACAACAGGGAGTTCAATGGAACAACGTAGAAGATATTGGGGCCCACTACCAATCACACACGGAGATGTGAAACTACACACCGTGCTGGACAGCAACAATACGATGAGGAAACTACAGTGCCTGAAATTTACGTCAACGCCCAGGGAAGGTAACTGGAACGTTAACGGGCACAAGGCAGAAGATTCCGCTGGTGCACTACAGTTCAAATAACTAAATACAGTCAAACTCCACCGGAGGGTAGCTAGAATTTTCCAACTTGAAAACCACGTTGTTGCTCGCGGGAATATCCCAACAGCCTACAACGAACTCCAAACGACACAATGTGAACAGTCTTGACTTGCTAGTAGGTTAAATCAAAACTCAACTTTCGTGTCCACGGTCGGTGAGCCACGGACCTCGTAGCAATGGGAACAGCGCCACACTCCCCAGTCCCCTGTAGAGACTGCCAGCGGGCCTCGGCCAAACTACGCCCCGACAAGAATTCCTCACTGCTCCACGCCAATAGACCAACTCCTCAGAGCCAGTACGCCGTAAACATTTAAAATAACTTGTCAATAAGAATCACACAAACTACACGCAGTTTTACGAACACTTGCACGAAGAACCAGACAATGCTAACGGCAGTGACTGTACGATAACAGGGACGAATCACGAGTCGACACACGCAGGCAACCCATAAGCGATCGCTGGCCAACATACACGTCGTCCGACAAGACGACCGACCGACGACCAACCAAGGTGGTCCGCACTCAAGTGATATGTATCGGCAACCGTCGGGCGAGCCATGACGGTCCGGACCTCACTGCAGCCGCGGCCCGACCGAACTTCTGCCGCGTCCTAAGTCAAACTGCCAGGTCCGAACTAACTGTTGGCGCGTTCCAACTGGTTGCACGACACACGACGACCGGGTAGCAATAACAGCCCAGCTAAGATAATACGGTACGGCCTTTGTGGATAAGCGCTGCTGCTGCCGCTCACGGGCAGGCAAGGCAGGAACTCAGCGACACCAGTAACTGAAAATTAACATAACGAGGTGGCAGTGCGGTAAAAACAAGATGTAAAATAAGAAACGGCATGAACGCGAGCAACGCACGGTTCAATCACCAATCCTGATGTTAAGTTTTTCGTTCTTCTCGTTTACGCTGTTTCTCATTACTTTCGTCTTTCTTCGATTTACTCTCAATCAATATTCTTCTTCATTTTCACCGAGGATAGCAATGTCATCAGCGAATTTTAACACTGATATCCTTTCAAGCTGAATTTTAATTCCACTATTGAACGTTTCATTTATTCTGTCCCTGTTCCTTCGATATATAGATTGAGCAATATGGGCGAAAGGCTACATACCTGTCTTACGCCGTTTTTAATCCGAGCACTTCGTTCTTGGTCTTCCACTATTATTGTTCTCTCTTGGTTCTTGTACATATTGTATATTACCCGTCTATCCCTATAAATTACCCCTATTTTTCTCAAAATTTCGAACGTATTGCACCATTCTACACTGTCGACAAATCTTAAGAACATGTCTCGATTTTTCGCTACTCTTGCTTCCATTATCAACCGCCGGCCGCGGTGGTCTAGCGGTTCTGGCGCTGCAGTCCGGAACCGCGGGACTGCTACGGTCGCAGGATCGAATCCTGCCTCGGGCATGGGTGTGTGTGATGTCCTTAGGTTAGTTAGGTTTAAGTAGTTCTAAGTTCTAGGGGACTTATGACCTAAGATGTTAAGTCCCATAGTGCTCAGAGCCATTTGAACCATTTGAACCATTATCAAGCGCAACTTCGGAACCACCTTTCTGGTCTCTTTATCTTTCCTAATGCCAGACTCATCGTCATTTGAAATGTCATCAATTTTCTTTTCCATTCTCCTGCATATATTCTTGGTTCAAATGGTTCAAATGGCTCTGAGCACTATGGGACTTAACATCTTTGGTCATCAGTCCCCTAGAACTTAGAACTACTTAAACCTAACTAACCTAAGGACGTCACACAACACCCAGTCATCACGAGGCAGAGAAAATCCCTGACCCCGCCGGGAATCGAACCCGGGAACCCGGGCGTGGGAAGCGAGAACGCTACCGCACGACCACGAGCTGCGGACATATATATTCTTGTTAGCAACTTGAATGGAAGGGCTGTTAAGCTGATTGTGTGATAGTTCTCGCATTTGTCAGCTCTTTCAGTCTTCGAAACTGTTTGGATGACATTTTTCCGAGAGCCAGATGGTATAGCCGCCAGACTCTATAATCTACGCACCAAAGTGAATAGTCATTTTGTTGCTACCTCCCCCAATTGTTTTAGAGATTCTGATGAAACATTATCCACCCCTTCAGTCGTGCCGGCCGGAGTGACCGCGCGGTTAAAAGGCGCTTCAGTCTGGAACCGCACGACCGCTACGGTCGCAGGTTCGAATCCTGCCTCGGGCATGGATGTGTGTGATGTCCTTAGGTTAGTTAGGTTTAAGTAGTTCTAAGTTCTAGGGGACTTATGACCACAGCAGTTGAGTCCCATAGTGCTCAGAGCCATTTGAGCCTTCAGTCGTACCTGGTCTTAAGTCGTCCAAAGCTCTTTTAAATTCTCATTCTAATACTGGATTCCCTATCTCTTCTATGTCGACTTCTGTTTCTTCTGTCTCTACATTAGACAAGTTTTCCCCTTCATAGAAGTCTACAGTGCACTCTTTCCACTTATCAGCTCTCCTGTGCATTTAACAGTGGAACTTCCATTGCACTCCTATTGTTACCATTCTTGCTTTTAATTTTACCGAAGATGGTTTTGACTTTTCTGTAGGCTGAGTCAGTCCTTCCGACAATATTTCTTTTTCGATTTCTTCGAATTTTTCATGCAGACATTTCGCCTTAGCTTCCCTGCACTTCCTATTTATTTCGTTTCTACGTGACTTCTATTTTTGTTTTCTCGCATCTCCTTGAATATTTTTGCCAACTTCTGTGATTGCTCTTTTTACAGATGTCTATTCCTCATTAACTGAACTGCCTACTGAGCTTCTTACCGCCGTATCCAGCAACTGTAGAGGAAGACAGAGATTACAGTACATGCAGCAAATAAATGAGATCGTAGGTTGCAATTGCTACTCTCAGATGAAATGTTGCACAGGATAGGAATTCGTGGCGGGATGCAAGAAACCATTCTGAAAAAAAGGAAAAAAAGCCTGCTCTCATACTTCGAAAATTTATACTGTTTGCCTTCGTGCTTGCCAAATGCTACACTGACTATCAGCGTCGTCAAATCTCTCCCCAGTTAAGAATGTCTGGAGTATTACGGGAAGGACCTTCCAGTCAGCTCGGGATCTGGACGATGTACGGTATCAGTTACACAAATTTGGCCCGATATTTCTCAGGAGGACATCCAACTCTTATCCCAAAACCGACCCGAATAAATGCATGCTATGGGGCAGAAGTGAATCATTGCGTTTTTGACTTGCTCAATTTTTGAAGCTCTCTATCTTGAATACATCGTCCTAAATTTCCTTTGTGGTGCGTCGTTTTTTTTGTTTTTTTTTTCAGCGTGTAAAATACAGGTATATCGGGTCCATCACATAATTGGATGTACGTGATGGGTCTAAACACAGAAATCATAAAGTCATAATCACAAAGATTGGCACAGATACTACACAGAAAACATACAACAAGCGGTTCCACTTTAGTAAAGTGGGCTGGTAGGAATTGCAGGACTTTCTGGCGACGTGTGAGGTTTGACAGATTAAAGGCAGAACTGACTGTAAGATACGAAGACTGACAGAGATATTGCAAGAGGCACAAGATAAAGCCATCAGAACAGTATAAGATAAGAACAGAAGTAGAATACCCTACTCGAACAGACTTAACGGGGTCAAAGTGGATTGGAGAACTGAGGACAGTAACTGCTAGTTAGAGAGAGAGAGAGAGAGAGAGAAAGAGAAAGAGAGAAAGAGAAAGAGAGAGAGATAGGGAGAGAGAGAGAAACACAATTCGAACAATATTTTGCAACGGTCAGTGCCAACGTAGTTGCCGCTGACAACCGACCGCGTGGTGAAGAGATGCCGGGGCTGGACTTCAGTTAAGTAGTTTTAATTCGACATGGTACTACGGTGCTATAGGTTTTAATTTTAATGCTGACTGTGCGTTACTCTGGCATGTTATAGTAATTTTATGCTTCCAAAGACGGCTAGATTAATTTAGCCTAAACCTGGTAAAGACAAGAAAATTTGCGCAACTGAGGCTGATTCTTCAAAACATTAGTCTATCACAGTTGCTGACGGGGCTGCAATATGCTAAAAGTTCTACGATTCGAACAGTTTATGGAGGCGAAGCGACAATACAAAGACCTGACGCTGCTAACGAAGAGACGCCATTGTCATGAATATGTTTAGCTATTTACTGTTAAGCGACAGCTTATGCAGAAAACTGTACAAACTGATCACCGAGAGGGTAAAAACATCGTTTGTGCTAGCCACATGTAGGCTGGATGATAGAACCTTTACGCAGGGTGGAAACGTACAGGGGGATTTCTGCTTTGTAAGCTTGTTCCCGATGACAAGCACAACACAGTTCTCACAACACCAGTTTAAGAGCTCTGACACAGACAGAATATAAAACGGAGACCATCAGCTGCCCCTTCGCACGGGAAGAGGTGGCGCTATCCATAATAAAAGTAAAAGTTAAAAAAAAAAAAAAACATGCTCGGACGGAATTCACTAGAAATCCTTAATAGCACCTCTCACTACCCCATTTTAAATGAGATAATAAATGTAGCCATAACATTAGGAAGAGTGCCTGCAGCTTGGAAGTTGGCAAGTACATTAAACAACTAGAAATACAGAGACAAATACCCGGCTTGTCCGAAGTTGTATAGGGCATTTTACTGGATCAACGCTTTGGCGGAGGTGCAGGAGCGGCCTCTGGGTAGACAGTTTCAGGATCACAGACGGCTCCTGAATATCATCTCTCACTAGTATGGGTTTCACGAATGTAAGTCGATAGAAAATGCAAGTAACTGAGCATTCGATTTAGCATACAAGGTCAAACACAAGTATATTGCCTGGAAAGTTGATAACCTCTCTTGACCCATGATGCCGGCCGAAATGGCCGTGCGGTTAAAGGCGCTGCAGCCTGGAACCGCAAGACCGCTACGGTCGCAGGTTCGAGTCCTACCTCGGGCATGGATGTTTGTGATGTCCTTAGGTTGGTTGGGTTTGACTAGTTCTAGGGGACTAATGACCTCAGCAGTTGAGTCCCATAGTGCTCAGAGCCATTTGAACCATTTTGACCCATGATGTTCACGAGGCTACTGGAACTGCAGGTACTAGAAAATTTATACAGTAGACTATTAACTACAGCAATAATAGAGAAGTTGAATGGTGGATGGGTAAACTGGTAGTGATGGAGAGAATCGCAAAGGAGGATCCCAGAGGGTTCACTCTGTGGGCCCGTGTTTTGGGATCGTTCCATTGAGAGCCATCTAACAGAAACAGTCGGGGATACACAGACTGATGCGATTGTTGTTTACACTGACGACCTGTTAGCTGTGGTGTCAGACAACTCAAGAAGAGAACTGGAAACCAAAGCCAGTGCCTCTCTACACAGGGTGGGCAGTGGTACCTGAAACCAAGCGCACTGCCGTCTCCGAAAAGAAAAAAAAATGGTTCAAATGGCTCTGAGCACTATGGGACTTAACATCTGTGGTCATCAGTCCCCTAGAACTTAGTACTACTTAAACCTAACTAACCTAAGGACATCACACACATTCATGCCCGAGGCAGGCTCCGAAAAGACACTCTACGTGAAATGACCAGTGAGCTAGGTAACTTGGGAGCGGTATAGCGAGGCTGTCAAATAAAAATAATCCGCAGAATACCAGTTTTATTAAAATAAATCAACACAGAGCTCATTAAGTAGCATGTTACAAAAGGTTACCCAAAAGTTTGCAATAGAATTTCAAATGCCAGCAGGTGTTCAGTTAGCTTCCTTTTACAATCAAATGAATGAGGGCAGGACGTACACATTCGCTAACACTCGTTCTCATCCCACCGTTAATGTCACAATTACTTTCATGAGAGAGAGTTTCTCCTTATCACCAGATGAATTGGCGCCGCACTATAAAGCATTCACCTTCATTTGCAATTCCATAACTCTTCTGCAATCTATTAATCATGGCAGCCTATTCCTCGTATTAACTACTCCGAAGTGACGAATATGATTATAATAATGACTACACTCGCACTCGATTTACATGCACACAGGACGATGGATTACTACAGTCCTAGAACCGATTATTTTCCCCAACACTTTAGAGAGAGCCGGAAGAAAAACATAGGACGGCACCCACCTCACGAACATTGCCCTCAGTGACTTCCACTGACATGCCGCTACACTACATTGCCGAGCACCTAGGTTAGAAATGCTACCCTCTCCCTGCTGGCTATCTACCTTGTAAGGTGTATGCTTCGCCGGCGATGGGCGAGGCATGACAGAATCTCTGACCAGAGAGTAGTTTATTGTTAGTTGTTGCTTGTCGCGAGTCTACGCTAGTATGCGCGAGTCGACAGTAGAAGTCAGTCTGCTCTAGTCTGCGGGAGTCTGCAGTTGTAGTCAGTCGGATACGATAGTAGGGAGTCGGCATGCGTCGGCTGAGTGCTCTGGTCGCGACTCTGGTCAAGACTCTGTAGGATGAGTATTGTTGTAGAAGGTAAAGAAGCAGCCTTGCGCATATTTAATAGTGTATGTTAATTGTAATGTAATTTGTTCAAAAGAAATGCCCCAATAATAATTTTTTTATAAAGTAACTCTTTTAAAGAAAAGTATTCATTTCAATTTAACGAATTTTTCCACTCTTTTGAAGAAAAAGCATTCATTTCAATTTAAAGAATTTTTCCTATGCATTCCTTCCAAGAATTATATATATATATATATATATATATATATATATATATATATATATATATATATATATATATATATACGCCAGCATTGCACGAAGCTGTGTCGATAAATAAGTTTTTATTGAGGTAAGAATTTTGCTTTTGTTATTCAGAATACAGGGCCGAAGGTCAGCGCTGCTGTCCTTATAAAATTTACCAGATATTATTATTTCTGTTAGGAGGTTACATTTCGTTCATGGTTCATTATTTAATTAATATTATTGTGTGGTTCATGGTCAATTTTCATTTCATAATTTCAGCGGAAAGGTTACACTTGGCGACATCCGGACCATGATCGTATTTCTTTGTGAATCTTCTGATAAGTAGTCATATATCTGCTCTTATTTACTTAAACGTAGTTAGCATTTGGCGCAACGCATTTACTAATTTGTCACTCTTTCTTCCACAGATCTTCGGCAATTTGTTGCTCTTTGTTGTAATAGTGTTTGTTGGATTTTACATTGTCTTTGTTTCATTTGTGAACAATTTTGATTTGTGTAAAAATGCCGCGAAAAACTGTTAGCAGTACATCGCGATGTATAATGAGTGAAATAGCCGACTCAAATAACTTGACCGATAGTACTTGCGACATGCAGTGTAATGATGACAATCCTCCATTTACAGACAATCAGTGCGTACCGACTACTTGTAATGATTTTTATCGTAGTGATGAACAAACGAATTCGATTGTGTCCTCTGTTAATTGAACGACAATTGATGACGCGGGGCGTTCTGTTGCAATGAGCGCTGCCCAGCTTGACACACCCGGTTTGCAGGATTTACGTGACGAAGAGACAAAATTTTCTAATGAAACTGAACAGAGTAATCAGAGTACGACAAATTTATTTAATACCGATTTAGGGACTAACAGTGCACATCCGATTGGTAAACCTTTTCAAGAATTACAGAATGACCAAATGGTTACAGAAAACGCGACAAAAGCAGCTACACCATCACACAGCACAGAGAATGCAGCAGCTATTTTTGGCTTGGATCAATTTATGGCAGTATTGCTACAGTTTAAGAAGGAACATAGTGAAAAACAAGACAACATTAATGAAAATTTCAAACAATTTAGTGAAAAACAAGACAACAATTTCAAACAACTTAATGAAAAACATGACACCCTTAATGAAAAATTAGACAACAATTCCAGACAGATTAGTGAACAGATTACGGCCGTTGCCGCACAATGTCATGATACTAAAGAACAGTTACGTGAGGAAATTGAGGCTTGTGCTAGGAAAAGTAGTGAAGAAATTAGATTTGTTGCTCAAGAATTAAGGGATATGCAAACAGCTACAACAGAAACACTTAGAGACGAAATTAGTGCAGTCGGTAAACAATGCTCTGAAAAAGCAACACAGTTTCGCGACGAGTTTAAATTAACGACAGCAGAACTTTCGCGCACACTGGATGCAAAAGTAGACGCGAAATTCGACCAACGAACGTTTTAATCACCACCTACAAAATAGTGAAACGCGTTTCCGTAAATTTATACGGGAACAAAATAAAGTAAAACGACAAGTCATGGAAACAATTACTGCACAGAGACAGGAAGATAAACGTAAATTGTTTACGAAAGCAAAAACATACGTAGACAACAATATTGCTACTGTATCAGATGAAATTAACACTATCAAACAGTTGAACACCGAGTTGCGCGATGAAATTTCCGATCTTAAATCAAAAACAGATACACACACAGTAGATTTTCAGACAGTGACCGACAGACTCGAACAATTAGAACTAACACAGGATTCCGATGTCATCAAAGCTGACGTTAAACAACTGAACGAAACCACACGTAAAATACAAAAACAAATTAATGCTTCTGACACTAAAAACGATGATCAGGTAAAAATACTGACTGAAAAATATGATGAATTGCCCAGTCGTATTGATGTTATTGAAAGTAATAATGACAGCAAATCAGACGATACTTCGCCGATTTCGTTTAATCAAACACCTAAATTCCAAAATTGACAATCAGTGAGATAGATTCGTCTAATAATACATTACGTAGAAAATTGTCAACTTTACAGCAAGAGGTAACAGAGATGAAAAATGTTTCAGCGTTTCATATATCACAGCGGACGCCACTTTGCGAACATTTGTCAGACTCACACAGCCAGTATAATTTAGGTAATTTTCAGAGAGTACGTGAGTTAGATTCCGAACAGTCACAGACAAATAGATTCTCATACAATCGTGAACCTGTACAGACATACCGAGACGATAATTTTGATTACAAACATTTTCTATCAGTGAGAAAATTTAAAGTATTTAAAAATGACAGAACACAGATTCACCCCTTGGATTGGATACAACAATTTAGCTTTGCTTTTCCACCGACTTGGCCCGTAACACATAAACTTGAATTTATTTGCAGTTTTTTGGAAGGCGAACCGGCAACTCGTATGAGACCGATCGCGAGACAATGCTACTCGGTAGAAGAATTTCAGAATGCTTTTCTGTCAGCGTATTGGTCGAAGACGACACAGCGCGGAATTAAGGATCAATTAATTAGTTTACCGAATTATGAGAACTCAAATTTTTCCACTGTCACGCAATTTTTTGAACACATGGTCCAACAAAACCAGTACTTAAGTGAACCATACAGTGAATCTGCACTTATTCAATTATGCATTTCTAAATTACCACGATCATTAAGAGTGTCACTTTTAATGGGGCAGCAAAAAGAAAATATTTCGGCATTCAGAGATCTGTTACAGCTTTTGGAAGTGCAACAATCGTATTATTCCTTTATAAACAAAAATTTTTCATATAATAACCAAGGTCAACAAACATACAGCAATTACGATCAGCCACGCAATTTCAGTAGCAAAGGTAATAGACGCTTTAGGAGCGACAACCACCAGAACTTTAATAACAGACAAAATTTTAATCATCAGTATCGACAAAATTATCAGCAAGAGGAACCACATTTTGGTAACAATAGACGTTTTTTCCAACAACAGCAACAAAACCAGCCGGTTAGCATACCTAACCAACAATGTAATGTACAAGGTCAACCAAGCCTTAATGTTTCGCCCCGTACGCGTATAGCGTCGGCCTCAACAAATAGTAATGCACAGCAACAAGGAAATATGTACGTACAGAAAACACACTATTTCAATTCCTATCGCAATGCGCCGTATAGAAATGACTATCACGACAGACGTAAAAATGATGAGCACAATTTTCAGCGTACATTTAGTAACAGTCGGTCTTATCAGCAGCAAGAACATCCGCCACAACATATAATCGTGAATGAACCAGACAGTAGGTATCATCCAGAGCGTAATACGTCTGGAAGAAATAACAGAACAGTTCAAATAGTCGAAATGCCACAGCATCCTCCCGAAAATAATAACACGTCAGATAGAATTTGACTAGATACAGTGCAGGTTGCATCTTCCAGCAACGTAAGCAATACTTCAGATACACAGAATCTTGTTCACGAAAATGTTATTACTTTTGACGACATCCGAGACACTCTTTTGCAGGAAAGACCAGTTGTTCAGAAAACCATTTCACACCCTGTCATCGAAGTTAAAATTGGATCATCGAAATTTTCAGCAGTAATCGATTCTGTATCACCTATGTCAGTTATAAATGAAGAAACTTTCAACGAGTGTAACAAAGAGAATACCTATCCTACGTTACCATTAGGCAAAACTAAAGTGAAAGGAGCAGTATCTAGTAATGGAGTATACGTAAAATTACAGACACATTTATCATTTTGTATTGCAGGTCATACATTTCACTCAAATTTTTGGAATGTTCCCTTATTGACGAAAGACATTATTTTAGGTACGAATTTTCTGGTACAACACGATGCCACTATTGACTTTCAAAATTCCTATTTAATGTTGAAGGATGAAAATGTACAACTGGCTTTAGAATTTCAGCACTCTTTATCTGCAGAAGAACAAACAATTAATCGTACAGAGGTCATTTCCGTATCACGTAATATAGACTGTAATTCCACATTGTCCACAGACACGTACGTACACAACTATAATACTCCAGACGAAGCTGAATATGACGTTGTACAGACGATTTCAGATAAAGTTAAACAGAGCAGTGCAAATACAGACGACGAACGCACGCAACTACACAAAATTCTTTTACAGCAAGCTCCAGTTTTTGACAACGTTCCTGGTACTATGGCCGGTTTTATGTATGAATTTCAAGTTAAGCAGCACGACACATTTAAAGCCAAGCATTATCCCATTCCATATATTCACAGAGAACAAGTTAAGAAAGAATTGCAAGCTATGCTTAACCAAGGAATTATTGAGCTGGCAGTTAGTCCGTACATAAACCCGCTCCATATTGTTAAGAAAAAGGATGGTTCACTTCGATTCGTACTTGATTCGCGTCACATCAATGACATTATTATTAATGAAACAGATCGCCCACAGACACTAGAAGAACTTCTACAGAAATTTCATGGTACTGCTATTTATTCCACATTAGATTTGAAATCGGGATTTTGGCAAATTCAGCTCCATCCGAACTGCAGAAAGTACACAGCATTTCTTTGTTTTGGTGACTGTTATCAATTTTGTAAATTACCGTTCGGTTTAACTATTTCTTCAGCAGCTTTTATTCACGGTTTGAATACAATACTTCCGACAGAACTTAAAGACAGAATCACAACGTACGTAGACGACATTCTTATTGCAGAAGCTAACTGGTGTGAACACAATCTGATTCTTGAACAACTGTTACAAACTTTTCGTGTACAAGGACTCACAGTTAATCTCAGTAAATCGCACTTTGGTAAAACTTCTATAAAATTCCTTGGACATGTAATTTGAGCAGAAGGCATTGCGCCTGACCCGGAAAAACTTCAAGCTCTACGTGACATTACTGTTCCTACGACGAAGAAACAACTACGCAGTTTTTTGGGTTTAATTAACTTTTTTCGTAAATTTATTCATTACTCTGCTTTAGATTATGTCAGTTGACAGGTAAAAATACTATTTGGTCCTGGGATAAGCAAGCACATTCTGAATTTGTGAACCTGAAATAAGCTTTGTTGAATGCACCACTTTTATCGCACCCAGATCTTACCAGAAATTTTTCTATTGCCACCGACAGTTCTAACACCGCTTTAGGCGTATACATTTTTCAGGAAATTGAAGAAGGTGGTTGCACAGTAATTAAAAACATCGCCTTTGCGAGTCGCATTCTGTCAGCTGCTGAGCGCAATTATTCTGTTACTGAACTTGAAACATTATGTGTTGTATGGGCTTTTACGAGATTTCGGCATTTCCTTTATGGAAGACACACTACCGTTTATACAGACCATAGAGCGATACAATTTTTACTTTCGGCTAAATTTACACATGACAGATTAAGTAGATGGAAACTTTATTTGCAGGAATTTAATTTTACAATTGTTCACATTCCCGGCACACAAAATATTGTAGCAGATGCACTATCCCGTTCTCCCAGCAACAATCAGCAAGACATCGCAACCAACTTCTGCAAAGCAAATTTCAGCGTCATGTACATTCAACAAGTTGCATTTGAAAATTTCATTTCGTCGTCATTACAAGACATAGCACAAGAGCAGAATAAAGACAACGTATGGAAAGAGATTAAACACCTTTGGCAAGATAGGAGTAATGTTACCATTAGAAACCATTACACTCTACGCAATGACATTCTGTTTCGCCGCTCTCATCCTGACAGCAACAATTGGTTATTA
Organism: Schistocerca nitens; assembly: GCF_023898315.1. NCBI lineage: Eukaryota > Metazoa > Arthropoda > Insecta > Orthoptera > Acrididae > Schistocerca > Schistocerca nitens. The sequence continues at coordinate 415,919,249 of NC_064619.1, read as the reverse complement.
TGCATTCCTGACGAACTTGTTAACAAATTAATCTGGTATACTCATTTAAGTTACGCACATTACGGAGCTAGAAAATGTTTTCTTATACTGAGACAAAACTGTTATTTTACCAACATGGAGAAACGTATACGACGAGTTTTAGCGTCATGTAAAAAGTGCCAGAAAGCTAAATCAGATACGACTTCACATATTCCTCCATTACATCCCATTGTACCTGTTAAATTGAGACATATGGCCGCTGTAGACATTTTTGGTCCGATTCCCAGAACTAATAGAGGTTTTTGCTACATCTTTGTCCCTGTTGAACTCACTTCAAAATTTGTTACCTTCACTCCGTTACGCAAAGCTACTGCTAAAACTGTTTCGAAAGCATTTGCAAAACATTTTCTATTTCATGTAGGGCATGTATTGAAAGTAATTTCCGACAATGGACCACAGTTTCGATCTGCTATATGGACACGTATGTTACGAGCTACAAAGATTTCTCCGATCTATATATCTAGGTACCATGCTTCTTCGAACCCTTGTGAACGTTTAATGAAAGAAATTGGTAAACTGTGTAGAATTTACTGCCATGAAAAACATATTGATTGGGACACACACATACTCTCATTCCAAGATGTAATTAATTCCATACCGAATGAATCTACTATGCTATCTCCGTCTGTTATACTGAAAAATATTGAACCACCTAACAAAATTAAAGAATTAGTAACATTTCCTACATCTCGTCGACTACGACACCATGAAATAATTGACATTGCGCTGAACAACATGAAACGTGCCGCAGAGCGCCGGCGAAGACAGCAAAAACAGGTTTGTATACGCCGTGACTTTCACATTGGACAGAAGATATTAGTACGTACACACTATTTATCCAACAAAGGAAAGAGTAAATGCAGTAAATTTGAACTTCTATACGCAGGTCCATATCGGATTCGCAGCATTCCTCACCCCAATGTAGTACACGTCGAAACTTTGAGAACCAGAAAAACCAAAGGGAACCACCACGTGTCGAACGTCAAACCTTTTATTGAATGAACATACTTTATGATTTATCACACTGTAATGCCATTTCCTAATTTTTTTATGACCACTTATGCAGTTATATTCACATTTATACTTACTGATGATTATCGTGTTTTTCTTGGCAAGTGCCCGGCAAGGTAAGGTTAGCAGGTCGCTTTTCTTGTCGTTACACATCAGACCGTGCATATTTTCCATTTTTATGTATGTATGATTGTTTTCCTGTTCTGTTTGTATACACTATGAAATAGTTAAGATATAACAAACACCAGATGACTTTAACATTTTTGCCTTATGATATCTCAACATCGTGACTACTTTACTTTTTTTGCTGCTACATTGTGATACACTGTGTACATTTTTGCTTCTGAACACTGTCAATGTTTTTGACATATTACGTTTTTTGTCATGCTATGCTGTATTCTCAATTATGTTACTATAAACCAGTTTTTATCTAATGGGTATATGAATTAAATGCAAGACATTAATCTTTGTTCATCATTTTCAGAAAGAAATAACGTGTAAACGAAATAAATTAAACAGAAATGGGAATTTCACCTTCGGAATGAACGAAAGAGGATGCAATACCTCATGATGAAGAGTAAATGGATCAGAATTAACAAGCATTAACAAGAATATACTATACAAATCGTAGAATAGCAGTCTTAACTAATTTTTTCTTTCAGAATACGAGGCGATTAATGCAGGCTGTCAGACAGAACTACACATCTTAGTTTTAGTTCGTATGGTTCAAATGGCTCTGAGTACTATGGGACTTAACTGCTGAGGTCATAAGTCCCCTAGAACTTAGAACTACTTAAACCTAACTAACGTAAGGACAACACACACATCCATGCCCGAGGCAGGATTCGAACCTGCGACCGTAGCGGTCGCGCGGTTCCATACTGTAGCGCCAGAACCGCTCGGCCACCAGCGGCCGGCTTAGTTTTAGTGATGAAATATGATAGAAATAAGGAATAGTTGTATAATGAATAATGAAGTGATTTTTTGCAGACGTTAATGAATGGTGATGAATAATAATGAATTATGTGCTAATATGGATAATGAAGTTTTTCTTTGCAGATGAAAATAATGATGAAGTTTATGGATAATGAAGTTTTTCTTTACAGGTGATGATAATAATGGAGTTATGGTGATATGGATGATGAAGTTTTTCTTTGCAGATGAAAATAATGAAGAAGTTTATATATTTGCTGTTAGTTAAGAGATGCTATGTAGTTATTTAAGTATTTGTTGCAGTTCATTTTGACAGTATGTGTTATATCGCATGGTATAATGACTGAAGGTTTTGGAAAGGACAGCTAGAAAACATATATATTTTTATACACATTTCACTACCTGTTAATTCGAAGTTCATTACTTCTCAGCATAATATGCGTTTCTTCTTTCAGCTCAATAATCCATTTTGTATTTTTTCCAGGAGAAGCTTTTCATGATACTTACTAAACCTGTTACTTATTAAACCTGTTCTAGTACTTGCATTTTTTTTACCCATTTGTGTCTATCATTTATGAATGTGATCACATATACTCTACTTGTTTCATAACCTTGCTACAGCTGACTCATGACGAATGACGTTACACATCTTCATTTGCAGCAATAACTCAAAAGCAAACAAAGTAATTACCAGTCCCAAATAATGCTACTAGTTTAAGAGAGTTCTGAATAATACTGATCAGCTCTGAATAATATGTCACTTCAATAATGACTTCTGAATAATATAATACTAAAAAAAATGCTTTGTAACTGGCCAATGAATGCCACTGATTATTGTAATAAGATGGCCAATGAGTGCCAATGACTACTATAATTAACTGAATTACGTTAATACTATGCCATTCATTAGCTTCTGTTTTGAATGATGACTTCTGATGGTTTGTAGCTGGGCAATGAGTGCCAATGTTCTCTGTAAACAAACGATTTATGTACATTATTCTGTAATACTATGTCATTTATTAGCTCCTGTTTTGAATGATGATTTCTGATGGTTTGTAACTGGCCAATGAGTGCCAATGTTCTCTGTAAACAAACGATTTATGTACATTATTCTGTAATACTATGTCATTTATTAGCTCCTGTTTTGAATGATGACTTCTGATGGTTTGTAGCTGGGCAATGAGTGCCAATGTTCTCTGTAAACAAACGATTTATGTACATTATTCTGTAATATTATGCCACTTATTAGCTCCTGTTTTCAATGATGACTTCTAATGGTTTGTAGTTAGGCAATGAGTGCCAATGTTCTGTGTAAACAAACGATTTATGAACATTATTCTGTAATACTATGTCATTTATTAGCTCCTGTTTTGAATGATGATTTCTGATGGTTTGTAACTGGCCAATGAGTGCCAATGTTCTCTGTAAACAGATAATTTTATGAACATTATTCTGTAATACTACGTACATGGTACAGAAATGTTCAGTAACTGGGCGATGAGTGACACCAATTACTCAAATCAGTTGTTAGACTAGTGTAATTCTCAATGAAGACTACTATGTGACTTAATGTCCTTCACCTTCTGACCTAATTACCAGAAGTTACTGCAATATCCATTTGTCCTGTCTATCCTCATGATCATGGAGCATTATATTTGGTTTTTGCACTAATTCCACGTTGGTCTACTTTACAAGAACATGGTGTTGACACGACATGCTGTCCACCACCTTGAGCGATGGAGGTGTTATTATGGTCCCACTGTTTGGTGTACCTAATGTACCACCAAAATGATAGCATGGAATATTATTACGACATTTCAGTGTCTTGGCTACACTGATTAATACTTCAAGGAAAAGAGCTTCAGATTGTCTCACTTGGTGTTGCGCTTCTGTAGAAAGATATGGACTTTCAGTGCAGCTGCGTGCAACCTAAAGTGCTACAACCATGACGCAATCCTTCCCATTCCTTTCCTAATTCTTGTAAAATGATAAAGACATGTACTGTGCGTGTGCACTTCATTTCATTTGTTAACAAGATCAGTTGTCCTAAAAATACTAAAGACTTCTATAGTGCATGTGCACTTTATTTCACTCCTTGATATGTTTATTTGTTGTAAAATATTAGAGAGTTATACAGTGCGTGTGCAGTTTTGCCATTTGTTAATATGATTTGTACTCATTGTGTATACATTTTGTGATTCCCAGATATGTTCTGAACTTCAGTGCGTGTGCACTTTTGTCATTTGTACTTAGTATGTTTATTTGTTGTAAAAAATATTAGAGAGTTTTACAGTGCGTGTGCACTTTATGCCATTTGTACTCATTACATATACATTTTTTTGTGATTCCCAGATATGTTCTGTATTACAGTGCGTGTGCACTTTCGTCATTTTGTTAACATGATTTGTATTCATTGCATATACATTTTGTGATTTGCTGATATATTCTGAACTACAGTGCGTGTGCACTTATTTCATTTGTACTCATTATGTATACATTTCGTGACTCCCAGATATGTTCTGTATTACAGTGCGTGTGCACTTTCGTCATTTTGTTAACATGATTTGTATTCATTGCTTATACATTTTGTGATTTGCTGATATGTTCTGAACTACAGTGCGTGTGCACTTTTGTCATTTCTTAATATGATTTGTACTCGTTGCTTATACATTTGTGATTTCCTGAAATGTTCACTACTACAGTGCGTGTGCACTTTTGCCATTTGTTAATATGTTTTGTACTCATTGTATATACATTTTGTCTTTGCTTGATATCTTCTGTACTCAGTGCATGTGCACTATATTTTATTTCGTGTTCTGCACATATATATATATATATATATATATATATATATATATATATATATATATATATTCTGTGATTGTAAAGTTAATTAATTAAGAAAAATTTGTTGCTCATGGCAAGTCCAATTGACTCACCATCGCTGCCAAAATTTTGCCCCCCCCCCCCCCCCCCCCCCAGTGGCGGGTTATGTAAAGTGTATGCTTCGCCGGCGATGGGCGAGGCATGACAGAATCTCTGACCAGAGAGTAGTTTATTGTTAGTTGTTGCTTGTCGCGAGTCTGCGCTACTCTGGGCGAGTCGACAGTAGAAGTCAGTCTGCTCTAGTCTGCGGGAGTCTGCAGTTGTAGTCAGTCGGATACGGTAGTATGGAGTCGGCATGCGTCGGCTGCGTGCTCTGGTCGCGACTCTGGTCAGGACTCTGGAGGATGAGTATTGTTGTAGAAGGTAAAGAAGCAGCCTTGCGCATATTTAATAATGTATGTTAATTGTAATTTAATTTGTTAAAAAAATGCCCCAATAATAATTTTTTATAAAGTAACTCTTTTAAAGAAAAGTATTCATTTCAGTTTAAAGAATTTTTCCACTCTTTTGAAGAAAAAGCATTCATTTCAATTTAAAGAATTTTTCCTATGCATTCCTTCCAATATATATATATACGCCAGCATTGCACGAAGCTGTGTCGATAAATAAGAGCAGATATAGTTGCAGTTTTTATTGAGGTAAGAATTTTGCTTTTGTTATTCAGAATACAGGGCCGAAGGTCAGCGCTGCTGTCCTTATAAAATTTACCAGATATTATTATTTCTGTTAGGAGGTTACATTTCGTTCATGGTTCATTATTTAATTAATATTATTGTGTGGTTCATGGTCAATTTTCATTTCATAATTTCAGCGGAAAGGTTACAACCTGAAACAAAAATTTGTGTCCTTTATACAAAAAATGTTGTCAAAAGTGACGCTTAACTGATACTGTTAATTTGCGCAGCTCCTAGAGAACCACACTCTGGTACCATTGAAATGGCTGTGAAATTGGCAGATGGGGAGTGTAGGGCTGGAACATCGAATAAACATAATTTGTACAATAACAGTTTTATTGAAATGTGCCAGTACTGTGCTAGTTAAGTAACAAGATAAAAGTGCTTACAATACTTATATAAATAGCAGCAACTATCCAATTACCCTCCTTTCACGATCAAGCAAATGTGGGACCTAACACCAGTTTACAGTAATGGATGCGGCGTTCTACAGGATGCTGGTGAAATAGCGCAGTCGTTGATACTTGTAAAACATATAAATAGAATAAATGATAACCATTTCACAAAGGTGGACCAATCTAAACGTACATCAAATAATGTGTAATTACATCCCGTGATAACAAGCACTAATTAAAGCACAGAATCAATTTGAAAGTTTAATGTTAAATTTCTAAACTCGTATTTCCAAGTGTCTGGTTGGTAATTGAAAAATTGGTGTGAAACTTATTTTCATATCGAAATACGTAATTCTCAGTGCCGGGAGACAGAACTGTGTTGAAATTAAATTTTGCCCAGAAATATGTGACGCTCACGCTACACGATGCGAAATCCACACTAGCCAGTACATTAAACAATTTGTCCTGAGAGAGTAAGTCGTTTTCGATTAAATTTACCTATTCTGTCTCACTGCAAAACTAAAGACTAAGATAAAAATGTTGGCCCTGAATATTGCTAATTTCTATCTTTAGTCTGGTAAACAATGACTTGTACCAGAACTCTTAATTTAATCACACAGCAAATGAGCAAAAAATTTAATGCATCTAGCCTCTGATAAAAAAACAAGATAGCACGTTTCTGAAATCTTTAACTGATTTCAAACCTCTGAAGTGATGTGATATTTTTACAAATACTTTCCGACAATCACTGTACCTCACAGTGGCCATGAATTTTTATGATAAATTTGTTTGCCTACCTGCGCGCACGGAATGCTCGGCTGTTATGCAACCTGTTACTACATTAAGCCAGAACAACAAAACACCCTTTCATAAAGTTCTCACAAGACAAGTTAGAAAAATACATCTTAACAGTTTTCCTGTGTACAATTACTTCCCTTGACACTTGTTTCAATTATAAGACAAAACTGTAATTTGTATTATAAAATTTTACACCAAACTTCAATCATACGCATTGTTCTAACAATAATGAACTACACAATTACAAATATAAAAAACTGGATTACCTTACACGTTGGCCTACATAATTCCTTCATTAACACAATCCTGCTTAATATTTTTTCATCAAAATGTGTTATTACAAAACCCTTTCTAAATAATACTGCCCCCAAAGCGCGGCAGGCCGGCTTCTATCCATTTCAAACCAAGTACATTGCCAGACTTTCTAAGACACACTGACTGGAACTCTGACAGAGTAAAACTAACCTCTCTGACCAATGTCTGTAGTCTCAGAAACAGACTTACAAAGAATACATTTATATCGATACTACAGATGTTGGGTGCATTTATCAGATTCGCAACTTCGATATGCTAAATAGAAGAGTTCCCTTTCAAATCTAACACAAAACAATGAATAATCAACTCATGTCAATTCTATTGGCACAAATAACAAACTGCACGTACCAAATCGAATGCAGACCAACAGGGAGTGAAGTTCTGATAAGTAGCATTAAACAGACTGAACTGCAAGTTAAAGTCAGCTCCGCAACCCAAGCACAAAGCAACAGGAAATGTTCTGGAACATGAAACTTCCTGGTAGATTAAAACTGTGTGCCGGACCGAGACTCGAACTCGGGACATTTGCCTTTCGCGGGCAAGTTTCATATCAGCGCACACTCCGCTGCAGAGTTAAAATATCATTCTGGAAACATCCCCCAGGCTGTGGCTAAGCCATGTCTCCGCAATATCCTTCATTTCAGGAGTGCTAGTTCTGCAAGGTTCGCAGGAGAGCTTCTGTAAAGTTTGGAAGGTAGGAGACGAGGTACTGGCAGAAGTAAAGCTGTGAGTACCGGGCGTGAGTCGTGCTTCGGTAGCTCAGTTGGTAGAGCACTTTCCCGCGAAAGGCAAAGTTCCCGAGTTCGAGTCTCGGTCGGGCACACAGTTTTAATCTGCCAGGAAGTTTCATATCAGCGCACACTCCGCTGCAGAGTGAAAATCTCATTCTGGAAACATCCCCCAGGCTGTGGCTAAGCCATGTCTCCGCAATATCCTTTCTTTCAGGAGTGCTAGTTCTGCAAGGTTCGCAGGAGAGCTTCTGTAAAGTTTGGAAGGTAGGAGACGAGGTACTGGCAGAAGTAAAGCTGTGAGTACCGGGCGTGAGTCGTGCTTCGGTAGCTCAGTTGGTAGAGCACTTGCCCGCGAAAGGCAAAGTTCCCGAGTTCGAGTCTCGGTCGGGCACACAGTTTTAATCTGCCAGGAAGTTTCATATCAGCGCACACTCCGCTGCAGAGTGAAAATGACATTCTGTTCTGGAACATGCTCGTCAGGTTCACCTCTTTCTGGTTGAACAGGGGTTGTTTCAAGTGGCAAGTGGTGCACCAATCAATCCTTTGGTCATGCTGCATGACCTGACAATTCCTTCACCTGATGAACAGCCAGTCACTTTGTCTCCTGTCTGCACACTCGCGTAATCACTGCACTGGATTCATGGCTATGTGCTGCTAACGACGCGTCCACTCATATTTTCCCCTGACAATGGACTCTGCGCTCCTGTTGCCGGCTGGAACCTGCAGCCTTCACCACCAGCCAGAGATTCTTCTCCAGGAGCCTGATATGCCTGTAAACGGCTCGGAAGTAGCTGTACATGCCCTCTCAGGCGCCACACATGAAGCCATTGTTGGGTAACAATCAAATAACAAATCGTGTGCAATACTGATAAGAGCTGGCACAGGTCACTACATATTAGCGGAAGAAAAACTACAGAAAGACCCGATTATAAAATTGTGCAATACAAATATTCACAGAAGACACCCGACCAGATACTTAGCGGTACTGATTCACGATCGATTGACGTTTAACCAGTGCATAAAATGGGCAAGTGCTACAGCAGACAAGCTTGGGTACACGAACTCGGACACATCACCACAATACTCTGAAATCCAGTACAAGCTATATGACTGTATCCGCCTGCCTAGTTTGAATCAATAATATATTTCGCTACGAGCATACGGGCTCGTAGACTCTGTCACAACGATCACAACCGTTGATAGGAGAGATCAAAGAAGTGTTCTGCTGAGACTATGAGGGGCTTTCAGCACCACGTCAGTGGAAGCACTGTGCATAGTGCTTAGAATGCACATGACTGACTTACCAACTCAGGAGCGAGCTACGACATACAGGCTGAAGTGGGGCGCAGTAGACAAAGTTATGCTAATTACGGGAGGACATTAAAGGGACAAGCACCAACTGAAACATGTCCATTTTAATGTGTTAAAGGCCACAGATTTTATTCCTCTTTCCGCAACATCCGGGAGTGGTTGAACATGCACCTTGGAGACCGCAATCAAGGCATGATGGAGTTTTTAACAGGACGCGGCTCTCACTGAATGCACCTCCATCGAAAGCACCTCATTCAGTGAACAGGGAATTCCTGTGGGGAGTCAGGAACCTGCAGGCTTATTTTTCTACATTGCACACTTCATACTCAAGCCTAACAAACAAATTTCACACATGACGACATCTAAGAATCCGTAAAAGACCCAGACAAATGGCGTGGGCTGAACAGAGGTGCTAACGCTACATCGCGTATACTGTAAGTCAAACACATAGAACTAGGACTGTATACATGAACCAGACAGGCTGTTGCCGAGGGTGAACTTGGCCCATCTGATGCAGAACAGAACGAAAACATGGACTCTGACAATGACAGTTTAAAATGAATGACCATGCAGTGGTAGCAAAGTGAATACAACACTGGCGGACTGGTGGCTAACAGCTTCCAAATCAAGAGATACCAAGACGAATCATATACATAACTAACAACAGTCGTGTCACTGTGTGCCGTTGAACTTGGCACGCTCAACGTTAACGTTCGTCAGCACGGTCCGTGTGCCGACTGCTTACCAGCCTATGTAACCTGCACCGTCCCGTCGCCGCTTGCTGCAATTACGTCAAGCTTGCTTGTGTTTGGCGCCGCGATCATCGGCGTATCCTGGGCTGCTTCGAGGTCACTCCAGCGCTGCCGTGTCTGACTCTGTTCGCTGTGTGAATGGCTGCAGGGTAATTACTCCTGGCGAGCAGCAAAGTTGCAGCGTAAATATGACGATGCTCGCGGCAAGCAGCAAGGATCAAGGTGTGATGTGCCGGCAGCGAGCTACCAGCAGCGAGGGTGCAGCACAAACTTAACGCTTACACCTGTAACAGCTATAGTGTAGAGCTAGTATCACTAGATCGCTAGACTGTATGTAAGCAAAACACACTAACTGTAACTCCCCGAGGACAGAAAACCCCAATTAACAAACTTTGTGGATACTTAAAGTAGGGAAATGAGTTATCTTGACAGTGACGGCAACTATTGACGATAAAAATCTACACTGGTAATATTTTGATTAACACCTATATTATTCAGATACTGGGAATAGCTACAAAAAGGGTAGATAAAAGGAAAGGGTTATCATAGATTCTTTATCAAACACCTACACAATAAATTCAAAATCATATGAACGAAGGTTAAATCCAAGAAAGTAATTCAGTCAAAGATAACATTTACCATGGAAGAGAGTTGAAGCCGCATCGAAAAGGAAATTTAATGCAACTACAATGCAACTCGGATGTGGAAATGTTCAGTTAGTTGGTTGCTCTTGAGTCGCTCTAGAGTGCTTTTGTGACAGTTGTCTGGACGCAAACGCTATTAGATTGTTTCAGTTTTTGAAGTCTGATAATTCGTGAGGTAGAGACTAAAGTATTGCTCAGTCATTCGACTGATGAAAGTTAATCTTTACCCTTCTCAATGCGACGGTATAGTAAGACGAGTGTTAGACTTCAGTTGAGTTATATTGGTGTACTTAGCCTTCGTACTGATGAACAGTTGCAAACCTTGAGAGCAATGGATCAACGACAGAAAAACAATTCGCAGTCTTGAGTAGGACAGAATAAAACGAAGACACGAAGAAAGACAAGTACGCCGATTAGTCAAAAGTTGTCGTCAGCGTCACGATTACTGAGCTGAACAGAATTTAATCTTGAATGACATATCGGTGTGTGTGTGTGTGTGTGTGTGTGTTGTAGGGACAAACAATTAATTACAGAAAGAACAATAAAATCTGAGTCAAAAGGTAAATCTTACTTGTCGCCTAACTCTTTCAACATTTTAAGTGACTAAGTGAGTACATGAATAATGGACAGTGAAGAGTGATTAGTTTAAATCAGTCTTACGGCGTATTAAAAAAAAATCATTTACTCCAACATAAGTGATCTCTGGAGTTACGTCGGACCGTTGTTAATAACTTGTCGTAGCAACGGCACAGCAACGGAATAGTAAACAGAAAAATTTCATCCTCGCGAAGTAAGATGTGAGAAACGACCGTAATGATGAAAGCAAGAATCAAGATTTTATTTCATCACGGAACTAACCGGGCATAAAAATAAAAATAAACGATTGCTGTTTACCAGCTCACACAAACTGAAAAGACTGTTGCGGACAGATAACAGAATATTTCTAAACCATGCGAGGAGCTGTGTTCTTACGAGAGTTACAGGTGCTGTTCCAAGTCACACCGACGGGGACGAACATTGAACATTGTTACGAGTAGCGTCTTCTGCGGGCGAGTGAAGCAGGGAAGGGATGGCACGTAACGAAACACACAGAACGATACAAGGACCTAGATTACAAAAGAGCAGAATAGTAATTAGAGTTGCATAGCGTGGAAGACAGATATAAAGCAGACAACACTTTCATCCTGAGATGTTTTCTTGGAGCCAATCCTTCACTAGGATTTGAAAACAATATTCCATGCAGAGTTGAGTGGCTCGAGGTGTAGAACTAATGTCCTCGCATTTGGAATTGCTGATTGAATTTTACAATTTCATTCATATCTTTTTTTTTCCTTTCTGACCATACGATCTTAAGTTATATACTTCTAATTTTTCACTGCAGCATTATTTTTAAATTTTTGTTTAGTTGTGAAATCGTAGGCATAGTACGATACAATGAATATATATTTTGTACAACACAAAGAAAACGTAAAGAAAAAATTGTCCATTTAGTTAGCTATTGATGGATCATCATAAATACATACACAAATGTAAATGTAAAATGTTACTGTTACTAAATATTGAAAGGCGGCCGTTTAAGAACGAGAGCTTCTCTTGCATCGCTGGGTCGTAAGTCATTTGTTGATCACACAGAGTCAGTCACGCGCTACCTCTGACTGCACAGGGGACTCACCTTTGCTATAAAGGAGGGCCAAAACTTTAACTGGAGCCGGCCAATGAGAAAGCTAGGCGATAGAATCCATCGGGCGTCGAAGCAGAAGGCACTCTCGCCTCGTCCTCCGCCGTGAACAGCACACTGAAGCAAGCAGACCTTCAGACGTTTGTCTTGTGGTTGAGACACTGAAGAGCCAAAGAAACTGGTACACTTGCCTAATATCGTGTAGGGCCCCCGCGAGCACGCAGAAGTGCCGCAACAAGACGTCGTATGGCCTCGAATAATGTCTGAAGTAGAGCTGGAGGGAATTTACACCATCAATCTTGAGGCCTGTCCGTAAATCTGTAAGAGTACGAGGGGGTGGAGATCTCTTCTGAAGAGCGCGTCGCAAGGCATACCACATATGATCAATAATATTCGTGTCTGAGGAGTTTGGTCGCCAGCGGAAGTGTTTTAAGGAAGTGTTTTAAGCTTTGTGTCGGGCAGTCATCAAGGGTACACGAGAGGCCCCTCGGCTCCGAAAGTCCACATCGATGATGTTTCGTTGAATCGTTCGCATGCTGACACTTGTTGATGGCTCAGCGTTGAAATCTGCAGCAATTTGTGGACGACGTTCAGTCGTCGCTAGTCCCGTTCTTCCAGGATCTTTTTCCGGTCGCAGCGGTGTCAGCAATTTGATGTTTTACCCGATTCCTCATATTCACGGCACGCTCTGTATTTGAATACGCATGCCTATCCGGTTCCTTCGCCGCTTCTTTGTATTAACGCATTCGATCAGCAACCTTGTGTGTAATGGTGAGACGTAGCAAGCCGCGAGTTTTGCGATTATGCTCATGTGATTGGCTTCCATAATATTATCCAACTTAGGTAAAGTCACGTCTTTTCACGTTCTTTCTTACATGCAGATTTTTCGTGACGACTACTGGGTCTTTGTCCGCATTTGTGATTGCTTCAGAACACTTCTTGATCTAAACCTATCTCCGTGTCAGGCACCTGTAAATTCAAGTGAGTTACAAACAGCTTTTCCCACTCGTGAATATGTTTTCAAGCGATCTATAATGTTATTTCTTTTTTGATTCTCGGAAGTGTAGATACTTCGCTTCGATTTGTGTTTAGAACCACCGTGGCGAAACTGCATACATAATGTGCTTGTAAATTATATCGGTTCTTTCGTACATTTCGACTTCGTCAGTACATTAGTTCTGACTTTTTTTTCCCGGCGCTGACAATTTACACAATATATACTTGCCTCCATTTTTGAATTCCTTCACGTAATTTCGTAGGGAACAGCGTTTCGTACACTTTTGTTGCATCTTATCTACAGTTGCGTTGTACCTGCACGCCCCAACAGTATGTATGAATTTGTAAAAGGCTTGCAGCAATTAGCAAATACTGATGCAGTTATGCGACGTATCCTGCATCCTGTACTACGTAACTTCAATTCGACGCATGCACCACACAATTACAATGTTCTCATCTTATTACGTTCTGTAGGCAGCAAACGACAAAAACATTTGTTCTTGCACAAAAAAAAAAGTTCAAATGGCTCTAAGCACTATGAGACTTAACATCTGAGGTCATCAGTGCCCTAGACTTACTACTACTTAAACCTAACTAACCTAAGGACGTCACACACATGCATGCCCGAGGCAAGATTCGAAACTGCGATCGTAGCAGGCGCGCGGGTTTCCGGACTGAAGCGCCTAAAACAGCTCGGCCACAGCTGCCAGCGTTCTTGTACAAATCGGACCTATAAACTACAGTTTAATATATTCTGAGGCCGTGTGGTATGTGGTATGCAGTTCACAAACGTGTTCAGTATTCAATTCTGTTACTTATTCAATTGTGTTACTTCCGAGAATCTTCTCCCTTTTTCGTTGCTGTTCGTGTAACTTTCCATCTCCAATTGCCAGCTAAAACTCAGTTCGTATTATCAGAAGGTGATATTGACTGCCTGGTGCTGTACTTGAGGACGTAAACTGTGTTCATAATCTTGTATGAATACTCGTGCGTAGTTACGAAAGGGATGCTAACTCATAATGTAAAGTTTCATAGACGGATTTCAAATACCCTAAGAATTTGTACAGCGACTAGAACACAAATGAAAAATTCTAGTGCTTGTAATTTTTGAAAAAGTAAATGTTCAAGTAACGCAGAAATTTAACGCTACTTCGATGTAAGTCCCTCGTAACAGCAGAAGTTGTACAAAATCGGTTTCATTTTGTCAAGACTGATTGGGCTCTTGTCTGTTCTGCGGCTGTGACAACGTCGTGTAGTGTTGTGTAAGGAATAGGTTCCACTGTAGTGTCACTGTTGATTGCATGTTCTTTATTTCTCAAGTGCCAGGCATAATGTACAATAATAATTTTCAATAGTAAGAAAATATGAATTGGAGATGTTCTAGCAAATAGCGTCAAAATAATGTTAGAGGCAAACCATCACAACCCATTTTCTGCGCCATGCGACTCTTGCGACACATTATGTTAAAGGGAAGGGTCTCTCAAGGATTTCCATACTTTTACGGTAAAGTGAAACGGAACGACAATTGTTTTCCAGCGCGGCAGTCTATCACAGGGCAAGTGCTCGCCTACGTACGTCAGTGTTCTGACTGTGCCGTGACTTCACTCTCTTCCGCATCAGCAGAGTTGGTTAATGAGATGCCTTCGAGACGCTGCAGACGACAGTAAACGAAGTATAATTCTCTTTCCTCTATTGACGATGGAGATGGTTATAGTACACAACTGGACAATATTATGCAGTATTCTGTTCACACTTTGCCCACAGGCGTCACTTCCTTTCCACTATTTTCTGTCTTGTGACATTACAGCCTTTATCACTGCGATTTTTAACATGTAAAAGTTTTTTTTTCTGTATTCGCGTCAGTATGTGCGAACTTTTAACATATACCAATGAATGTTGTAACCAGATATCTTTGCCGCGCTCCTGAAAAGCGCAGAATATCACGATAGCTATAAACTGTTATACGCTGCTATCGATCAGTAAAAAAACGATGCACCTATGTTTCGAAATAACAATTGCCAATTTTTACTTCTGCAGGGAACCGCGCCGCTCTCTAGCTGTTCTTCTGTGAATGTGTTGCGAGTCGGACGCAAAAGTATTGTGCTCCATACTGATATAATCATTTTATTGTAAATTCAAGAGTTTAAGTGATTAAAAATATATGTAGCCACAAACAAGCGAGAATGTGTATCATGAAAATTCGCTCCACCGCCACATTGGGTGGCCATGTTAATGTAAGTTTCCGTTTCATAATATAATACTTGAAGCCTTGAAGTTTATTTAATTTCAAAGAAAATCTCTCAACCTTATTTTCATTAATTATACTTGTGATAATCTTTTCTGTTTAAAAGATTTATGCAGCTTATGATCCAGCGTGTGTTCTGTCGGAACAGGAGGCTGTCGTGACGACATCGTTATAGTATTTATTCCAAGTTCTTTCAGTTCCGTTTATATGTTCGTACAAATCCAATTAGTTGGTCCCTTAGGTTTCTTTCATGTAACTTCTGTCTGTTTTCTCCGCGCGATCTTCCTCCGAAAAAAAAATTTCTGTTCATTTTTTAGTAATTTTCGATATCGCGAATGAGAAAAGACAGCCGCCTCCTGCTCCGAACGGAACACCACGACTTTTCTAACGTCGGAGAGTACCGCACGAATTTTCCGCTAAAAGGTAATAGATTTCTTAAAGCTGGATCAATTACACATGTTGCTGCTGTTCTCCGACAAATCTGGTGTGATTAATAGTAATTTATTCTGTCACGACAAAAAGAACCAATTTTATTTTTACCAAAGCAACAAAGCTCTCAATTAAATTACGAAAAAAAAATCATACCAGATCTGGCGCCCGAACAGGGACTTGACTAAAATATTGAAAGTGTCACGGTACTAATATATGATTGTCTTATTTCATGTATCGCTCTTTGGAACCCAATGCTGCATAAAATTACGGATGAGCAATAAATATACGCAATATTGAAGGACGCGGTATTTACACAAATATCTTGGGATTTAATAAGACGCAGATTTGCAGTTTTGAAGACAACGCCGAGTGAGTACCAAATTTTCGTTTGCCATAGTTCTGTCTAAAGAGTAGCTCATTTGACCTTCAAATTCGACCTCACTCTATCCTTTCTGTAGCTTAACGTAAAAAACCACTTTTTTTCTACGTAAATATTTGAACATTTTTTGTAACCTTTTGCTTGGACTATTTGTTTTATACTGTAGTTAGTATTCTCGTGTAAGTTCAAGATGGATGCCATTTCAGTCTTTTCTGTGTAACAGCGTTGGCAATCAATTGTTTCAACGGCGTTGACTCCATCTTGTCTTTTTGCTACAGACGTGTGTCAGTTATTACCCACGTAACATTAGACATTTGACGAACGCGCCGCGACTTTAACTTGCGCGGCAAGAATAATTGACAATCAGAATTTCAGTTGGCAGTACCCATTTTAAGTTGGCAATAGTTGAATTTCATTATGGCGGACGGACAATCGAGCGCGAACTCTGCAGACGAAAGTGACGGCACTGTTAACAAACATTACCGACTCCGCTCACGCGGAACGACGGCCAGGACAGACGGCAGACAAGAGGTAGCTGACGTGGACGACACTCAGCAGGAAACACCCACCTCCCCGATAACGGTGTCAATTGACATTTTCAAAATGTTACAGGAATTGATACTAGACAGACAGGAGAGGGAACAGCGCGAACGTGATCGCGAACAACGTGAGAAAGACAGAGACAAGTTTTTATCAGAGTTGAAAACGGGTATGACAACACAGATTGACTCAGTTAGGAATGACGTAAATACCACCATTGATGCGAAAGTAGGCTCTCTCACAGCACAGATAGATTCGGTTAAGGGTGACGTCACGGCGCAAGTAACCACTTTGACAACACAGATAAGCACTCTGAATAACAAAATTGATAACATTGGTCAGAATCTCACAACTCAAATCGAAGCGTGTCGCAAAGAAACCGATTCGGTAAAACTTGCGTATAAAACAGTTGCACGACAGGTAGACGAGTTAGCGACAGCGGTAGCCACTGTAGAATCAAAAGTAAGTGCAATGGCGAATGACATTTCGGACCGAACTATTGAGGAAAGAGTTAACAGTAGTGTTGCTTCGCACACTAAAACACTTACCGAACATTACAAAGAATGGATTGATGTACAAGAGAAGCTTGTTGAGGAGAAGGTTACACGTGACTTGAAAGATGTTGTTAAATCCGCAACCTTAGACATATTATCTGCACCCGGCAGTTCAGGAGACACTGTTTGTACTGAACTAGGCCAAATTAGACGAGTGTTTACCCGGGATTTGCCGGAATGGCGGAAGCAAGTAACAGATGAGATATCCGACCTGAAACAGCAAATTCAAACACTACAGTATGATAACCAGAGTGACGGGAAACACTCACTACCTTCTGAGCCAGATGAACATCAATACCAGACAACACAGCAATACAACACACCACAGTACATTCCGCGACCGAAAAATGAATTTAAAGATTCACACAACAACAACACTGAACAATTGACACTCACAACCCTCATGAAAGAGGAGAGTGTATTGAAACACAGTGTTTTTCAACCATTCCAACCGGAAAAGCGAAATATTCATCCAGTCGTTTTCCTAAAGAACTTTTCAGGAGTCTTTCCAGCTGCCTGGAATGACAAACTGAGAATACAATTCATTACTGGATACATAGAAGGAGAAAGTGCTATATGGGGAACCGAGATGGTTGATAAGTGCAAAACATTTAGCGAGTTTGAGAAGAACTTTTTAAGCAAATTTTGGAGCGCAGGTGTTCAGCAACGCCTACGCTAAGAGGTCTACAACGCCGAACCTTTCCATTCGAACAGTGGCGGACTTCGCCGGTACTTTGAAAAGTACTTGAGAAAGATACAATATTGGGACACTCCCATAACAACAAAAGATGTTATTATGATCCTTAAGTCAAAACTACCCATTTCCATACGCGAAAAATTAGTGAACGTGTCAGAGGAAGATCAGGAAGCATTTTTATCCGTCCTTGATTCGCTCGATCTTATACACGAAGACGCGCGTGCGAATGCTAACCGTAAGAACAACAACGCAGGCACGTATTCGAATGGAAACGGTAGTAATGGAAATGGTTCACACGAAACACAATACGGAAACAAACAGTACAATAACCGCAATAGAGGCCGAAACAATGGTTACCGTAATGGTAAACACAAAAACAAGCATTACCGCAACCAACGGTACAATCCAATATACAACACGCAACAACAGTATTACGGGAATGCCCCATACCAATCAAACAATAGCGGTAGTAACTTCTACCAGAATGGGAATAAATACAAGGGTAAACGTTGCAACAATCAAAATTGCGGAGGTCAGCTACCTCCACCACAACCCTATGGGCAGCCACAACACCAGCAACAACAGCAATACACGCCTCAGCAACAACCATTCATGCAACAACAACAGTACACGCCACCACAACAGGACTTTAGATACAATAACAATAAACCAAGAAAACAATACAATCCACCGGTATATTTTACGCAGGCAAGTAGTGTACCGATTTTTCAGCCTGGTAACCAAGTGCAGTACCAACAAGGGTTTGATACAAATCAACACACACAATGGGTAAAAAACCAGCGAGAATTGTGACAGAAGAATCAAATCAGTCGCATCACAAGAAAGCGGAAAACTAAAAGCAGCACCTTTTCGCCTCCTTGGGGATGCTGCGGGACATAATGGGGGCAAACTCGACCTTGAACGACTTAACGTAATACGTTATGATCGCGACACTGACTTGAGAGACGATTTGTTGCAGCAAAATATTGAGACAGACTTTAATGACGTATGGGAAGACGAAGTACAAGCAATGACTAAAATTTACATAGCCAATACACCAATAGATGCTATTATTGATACTGGTGCAAACGTAAATGTTTTATCACTATGTATGTTTAAGAAAGTTTCTGCAGGGATGAAAATTTTAACGTTACCAGTACAAGGTTGTTCAGTAACAGGAGCGGTAGGATCTTTATCACAGCGAGTCAATTTGCAAGCTCAGGTACCGATAAGGATTAATTCTACTTCTTTCATGTGTGTATTTCTAGTAGTTAAGAATTTGTCAGTGTCATGCTTATTAGGAATGGAGTTCCTGAGGAAGAATAAGGCAGTGATTGATATAGAAAAGGGTATCTGTACAATCCGAGTAGGTGAACAGGAGGTAACGCTGCAATTGTTGCGCGGCAAGGTCAAAAGAGTCAACACTGAGCACAAAGTTAAGGTACGCAGACTGGTACAGCGAATGTTTTTGAACCAAGCACACATGACAAGACAGGGTAACAATTGGGCGGATTTTGATACTGATGACGGACTTCTGACTAGAGAAGAGATTTTGAATAAAGTAAGCGAATCAAGTGAACTTGATTACATACAAAGGCAAGATTTACTGCACTTACTTATGAGGTATCTTCATGTCTTTTCTTCGAAACCTGGAGTAATACGTGACTACGAATATGACATGAAGGTCGCTCCCCATTCTACTTTTTGCAAGACAACGTACTCTGTCCCGTATGCAAGGCGCGAGGCTGTGAAAAATGAAATACGTAAAATGCTTAAGTGGGAGATCATTGAACCGTCAGACTCACCTTACAGTAGTCCGTTATTGCCAGTTTTGAAGCAGGATGGTAGTGTACGTATAGTTTTGGATGCAAGAAACATAAATAAAATAATTATTCCAGTAAGAACTCGACCTGAGGCTATGGATGAACAATTACAAAGGTTTCATGGAGTAAAATTCCTCACATCGGTAGACTTGAGATCGAGCTACTGGCAGGTCAAGATGACATCACAGTCTCGAAAATATACAGCGTTTATATTTGCAGGTAGATCATACCAATTCAAAGTAGTTCCATTTGGTTTGAATGTGAGTTCAGGCGTATTCATAGCTGCACTTGATCATGTATTAGGACCTGAACTGTTGGATCGAGTAACAGTGTATGTTGATGACTTACTGATTGCTACGAAATCTTGGGAAGAACATTTAGACATAATAAGCAAAGTTTTCCAGAGGTTTGTTGACTATGGAGTCACAGCTAATCTACATAAGTCTAAATTTGGTAAAAGCGAGATTAAATTTTTAGGACATCTTGTATCATCACAGGGAATTACCCCAGATCCAGACAAACTAGCAGCTATTAAAAACTTTCCTGTGCCCTCTTCTAAACGCCAGTTGAAAGGCTTCCTCGGAATGACTTCCTTTTTCAGAAAGTTTATTTCGGACCAGTCGATGAACAGTCAAGCATTGCATGATCTTCTAAAGAAAAATACTCACTGGCATTGGACGCCAGAGTGTCAGGCAGATTTTGATCGCATTAAACAAGCTCTTCTTAACAGCAATATTTTGTTCCATCCAGACATGGATAAAGAATTCTGTATTTCGTCAGATGCTTCATTTCAGGGGCTTGGTTCTTGTTTGTTTCAAATAGAAGTAATTGATGGAAAAGAAGAGATAAGAGTTATCAGCTTTGCAAGTAGGGTTCTCACAGAATGTGAGAGGTCATACTCGGTGACAGAGTTGGAGGCTCTGGCCGTTGTATGGTCCTTTAAAAGGTTCAATTACTACATCCATGGTCGGAAAATTAAGGTCTTTTCTGATCACCAAGCTCTTAGTTTCTTGCTCTCGTGTAAACTTCTTCATCCTCGTCTTACACGATGGAGTCTCTTCTTGCAAGAGTATGATTTCGAAATCGTATACATCAAGGGTAAAAACAACATTATCGCGGATGCTTTGTCACGCATGCCGCAAGGACTTCCCGAGTCCAGTGAACTTATCGAGCAGATGTCTAACTACCGAATTCTTCTAATGAAAGACCCACTACATAGAAAGTATTTCCTTCAGCTCTGCAAGCAGATGCGTATACTCCAAGAAACAGATCCCAAATGGCGTAAGGTCAAACAACTTCTTCTAACAAAACCCGACCACCACTTGTCCAAATTTTATAAACTACACAACGATGTTTTATTCCATCGAACTTCTCTCCTCTCTGGTAGATGGTGTGTGTGTATACCACACGCATACGTTGAACACCTTATCTGGTACACACATCTTTCCTGGGGTCATTATGGACCTGAAAAATGCAAACGAAAGATTTCTGCGTATTGCTATGTACCAAACTTGCACCATCGAATCCACAAGTTGTTAAGTACATGTCTTATCTGCCAGAAGGCAAAACCCTTCAACCATTCGAATCTAATTCCTCTGAATCCAATTATTACTGAGAGACCAAATCAAGTTCTGGCCCTTGATCTCGCCGGCCCGCTGCCGCAAGGGAGGGGAGGGGTGAAATACCTAGTCGCATTGTTGGATCTTTTCACAAAACATGTGAGACTTTATGCAGTGAAATCATCCAGTGCACTTCCGATCATCCGTCGAATCGAACAAGACTATTTTCCTCGATTTGGCAAGCCGGAGGCCATTCTATCAGATAACGCATCGAATTTCACTGGCAGACAATGGCGCAATTTTCTTGCCAGACATGGCATCAAACAAATACTTATATCTCGTTTCAGACCGCAATCTAATCCCACCGAACGTATCTTCAAAGAGTTCAACAGATTCATTCGAACCTACATACCTAATCGACAGACCCGTTGGATTGACTTTGTATCTTCATTCGAGCAAATTGTCAACAATCTTCCACACTTCTCAACTGGATTTACACCTGCGGAATTAATGACGAGTCATCGGGAAAGAAATGAATGGTTAGATCCCATACCTAAAATTGTAGAACCAGAATTAGATTTAGATGCAAAACTTAGGCAAGCATTGGTATCCTTAGCTGTACAGGCGAATCTACGCAAGAAGTCTTATGACAAGAAGGTATCTAAGGCTCTTACATATGATATTAATGAAAAGGTACTTTTACGATCACATTTTAAGCCATCGAAGTTGTTGAAAAGAAATCGGAAATGGAGGCTATTGTACGACGGACCATTTGTAGTAATTAGAAAACCACATACAGGATGTTATCTAATAGCGGATCCCGCATCTGGCAGAATTAAAGGATTGTATCACCACCAGGATCTCAAGAAGTATAACGAGGCAAAGTAACAAGCAAAGGAACATTAGCCTAAGGTTTAACCTGTGAAACACTTCGGTATTCAAACACACCAATACGAGTACTCACACTTTGGCGAAAAACTATGGAGGTAATTGAAGATTTGATTTATTATGGCGTACGAAAAGGAAAGCACATTCCATTTGAGAGGACAGATTCTCAGTTAGTTTTAAGTTAGTCATAGGTGTAAGCGGTCCAAGTTGGCTGTTGGCATTGAGAAATGCCGTTATTGGTGAAAGGAGATACGGAAGGAAGTAGCAGATTGCCACCTTCCAACTCCAATGAATATATATGTATGTGAAATATTAGGTTAAGCAATTTCTTTTTCAGTCCTCAAGATGGAATGTTAGTCTTTAAGTGTACAGAGTACAGCCTATTGCGTGTAAACTGTGCGTTATTGTAACACCGCCATGAACTATACCTTTTGTTAGCGCGATCTTTAGAATTAAACAGATTTGTGTAGCCAAGTGTTTGAACTGTCAAAAGCAGTAAATAACAGAGAGAGAGTATCACGTAGTATTTGATAGTTTTCAGGAGATTCAATCTCAGATTCAAAGTATCATCTACGAACAGTAAGCCTCATAAAGATTTAATAGCTAAGCAACAAAGCATTTCCTTTATTCTGTTTTACAACAGCTGTTAGGTCATGTAGTCGAGAGTGCCACTACATGGAAACATATACGTCGTACTGACAAGTCTGAAGTATTCCTGATGGTAAACGTTTCTTCTTTAAACATGTAAGATGCACTAAAGTAATTAGCTATTTCACAGCCAAGCCCAACAATCGCCCAGAAGGAAGCGTGAGAAACTAGAAAGCTGTCACCAGATATGACTCACATTATAATAATAAAACTAAGATCTGATATTAGATTAAAGAATAGCCACTTGAAGGCACACGTGACGCATGTCATGCATCTAAGGTCACAAAAAATATCCTAGTGTAGTTGTGCGAGAATTTGTATATGTATATAGTGTATTTATGTTCATATTTGATCCTCTCCTCTTCCACTTCCCCATCCTATCCCATTAAAAAAAAAGTGAGGATTAGAATTTGACAGGCTCATCTGAGTGCTCTTTAGACGGTTGAAGTGGAAACGAAATTTGTGGGAGAGATCCGTTAGCGAAAGTTTTGTTCTAATCGCGTATCGCGAGTAGCAATGTTGAGAGATTATAATACATTCCGCGAGTAGTACTTGCAGCCAGTAACTTTATGAAGCATGAATCTTCCGGAGAGAAATGCATGAGGATGCTCGACCAGTAGAGACAGAATTTGTTCAATCTGTGCTCTACATAAACAGTGACACTAAATTTTGAAGAGAAACGAAATAACAAGCTGCTTAAAAGATTTGATTAAAAAAAATTACCTTTGTAAAAGGGAGAGAGAATAACCGAAATAATCGTGCCTTGATGCACAAGTAGTGGTATTCAATACGCTAATCCGGCGTGGCGTGACTGAAAAGGTTAACAGAATTTTGTGACTGTAAGCAAACTTAAGAAATGTATGTATGTATGTATGTAATTTATGGACATTGTTTAATCTTGTAATGTATTTACCTGCGAGTAACTTGAACTGTGAACTTTGAAATCACAATGTGAGATGGGAGATGTGAATTTGCAGACACTCTAAGACGTTCTAAACAAAATGCGAGTGATAAAGTGTACAAACTACGTGTGCAGTGACATGTGTACACGCAAGTGCAGGTAGTGACAGCGATCACAGCAAAGCATTTTGCAAACTCTATGTAAAACGTTGGCTTCACTTACCTGTGTGTAAGCAGCATGGCAGGTCGCAGGGACTGTCGTGTGAAATCCTCGAAACAGACGGTGGTATTTTCTACCCAAGTTTTCGATACGCTGATCGACGATGGAGAAAGGACACTAGACGTGTGTTTTCTGCGTGTTCTCATTTTAGCAGAGCGCGAGTGACACACGTTAAACTTCATACGAGCATACACGAGTGCGTGTTGCACTGGACTAGTAACCGGCAACAGCGCGGAGCTGCTTGTAATTGGACTCAACAATTAACATTTGAAACACAACCGACGCGCGCGCTGTGGAGGCGTGTCATTGACCTTAGAATGTTTTCCGTCTCACAACTACGCAAGAGACATTTCTAAAGCTATCACAGTGAAACTTAATTATGAACTTTATTTATTCTGTAAAAAGAGAAGTCTTAGCTTCAAATTAATTTCCATTTAATCAGTCACGTCGGATATTTTGCGATAGATAGTTAAATAAAGACAAGGCATTACTGAGCACTGAAACGTTAACTGGAAGGGAAGGTTATCAATCCTGTCCAGAATCCTATAAAACCTTTACCTGCAAGTCTACATTATAGCACGAACCTAACACAGGTTTCTTTCTGTTTATTTGCATGTAAACAACATGACGCTTGATGCGAGACACTAGAGAGGCAACACGAGCGAACACAAAAAAGGACGCTACCCAGGGTCGTGACCTCTCGGACGACGCCGCTCACCGAACGAGAATAGACGTTGCAGACTCCGGATAAGTGAGCGCGTGACAAATAAAAGTGTACAGTGTGTCAAGTGAAACGTCCTGATTAACAACGACATTCTAAAAGAATCTAATGAAACGGATAAAAAACATTACGAGACCAAACAGGTCACAGACAATTTTAGAGGACTGTTTAAGTAATTATTTCAATGTATCTGTGTATGTTTGTCTACTGACATGTTTTGTTTTCTATATAGAGTATTATTCATTTATCTTTGTGTGTGTTAGACTTAAGATTGTTTTTTGTCATATTTTGTTTTACAGTAACAGTAATTAAGATAACAGTGCAAGGACACCTTACAATGAACTGAGAGAAGTGCCAAAGTGCACAAAAGACACTGAAAGACTATTTGTTTTCATAACTGTACTGGAAGCATAAAATAACTAGATGACAAACTCATTCCAAATTTATGTTAGAACGAAAGTAAACAGATGATAAAACACAGTAATGTCTTGAAACTACATGTGAGTTCTGATGATCCTTCCGGAATCATCATGCCTCACATGGGAGGCATTGTGACATTACAGCCTTTATCACTGCGATTTTTAACATGTAAAAGTTTTTTTTTTTCTGTATTCGCGTCAGTATGTGCGAACTTTTAACATATACCAATGAATGTTGTAACCAGATATCTTTGCCGCGCTCCTGAAAAGCGCAGAATATCACGATAGCTATAAACTGTTATACGCTGCTATCGATCAGTAAAAAAACGATGCACCTATGTTTCGAAATAACAATTGCCAATTTTTACTTCTGCAGGGAACCGCGCCGCTCTCTAGCTGTTCTTCTGTGAATGTGTTGCGAGTCGGACGCAAAAGTATTGTGCTCCATACTGATATAATCATTTTATTGTAAATTCAAGAGTTTAAGTGATTAAAAATATATGTAGCCACAAACAAGCGAGAATGTGTATCATGAAAATTCGCTCCACCGCCACATTGGGTGGCCATGTTAATGTAAGTTTCCGTTTCATAATATAATACTTGAAGCCTTGAAGTTTATTTAATTTCAAAGAAAATCTCTCAACCTTATTTTCATTAATTATACTTGTGATAATCTTTTCTGTTTAAAAGATTTATTCAGCTTATGATCCAGCGTGTGTTCTGTCGGAACAGGAGGCTGTCGTGACGACATCGTTATAGTATTTATTCCAAGTTCTTTCAGTTCCGTTTATATGTTCGTACAAATCCAATTAGTTGGTCCCTTAGGTTTCTTTCATGTAACTTCTGTCTGTTTTCTCCGCGCGATCTTCCTCCGAAAAAAAAATTTCTGTTCATTTTTTAGTAATTTTCGATATCGCGAATGAGAAAAGACAGCCGCCTCCTGCTCCGAACGGAACACCACGACTTTTCTAACGTCGGAGAGTACCGCACGAATTTTCCGCTAAAAGGTAATAGATTTCTTAAAGCTGAATCAATTACACATGTTGCTGCTGTTCTCCGACAAATATGGTGTGATTAATAGTAATTTATTCTGTCACGACAAAAAGAACCAATTTTATTTTTACCAAAGCAACAAAGCTCTCAATTAAATTACGAAAAAAAAATCATACCAGAGTCTGTCGACGATTACCGTCGCCTTCGTCAAAGCCCTGAAGTCTGACGCACACGTTAATGTAGAGTGAGCATAAAGAATTTCCCTAACTACAAAAAATGTATATCTAAGGAACAACGGTAGCTCAACTTATAGCATTTTTGTAGATACACTGCAACTGTGAACGATTTTAGCAAATGTTGCCTAAACTCTCGAAACTTTTATCGATGCACTTTTAAGTGTGCTCTGAAAGCATCTGATTTCTTTTCTAGTGTTTCAATAAGCTGGTGAACCGCTATATTAGTAGGGGTTATTTGTTCACCAATCTTGATAAAACCTTTACCACCATAAATATTTGTTTCCTACAGAAACTGGATGTTGAAGGCGATATGTTTCTGTGTCTGTACCAGTGTTATACAATATCTGATTTGTAGAAGAACGCCACGCGGAGTGGCCGCGCAGTTTGAGGCGACATGTCACGGACTGCGCGGCCCCTCCTACCGGAGGTTCGATTCCCCCCCTCGGGCGTGTGTGTGTGTGTGTGTGTGTGTGTGTGTGTGTGTGTGTGTGTGTGTGTGTGTGTGTGTGTGTGTGTGTGTGTGTGTGTGTGTTTTCTTAGCGTAAGTCAGTTTAAGTAGTGTGTAAGTCTAGGGACCGATGACATAAGCAGTTTGATCCCTTAGGAACTCACACACATTTGAACATGTTTTTGTAGAAGATCCCTTGTGCTCTCGAGTATAGACCTTCACCAGAACCAGTAGAAGATGTGTGTAGATCTATTGCTCTCCTATCATATGCTAGAAGCGTATCTCCAAAGACAGGATAGATTTTAAAGAGCTGTAAATTAGAAATGTGTTTCGTCGGCTAGCCAACATTTGAGCACTCCATGGCTGTGTTAAAGATGATCCAGGGATGAGGAAGTCCTGTGTTTACAAAATCGCTTGCTTGTGTATTGGTCAGATAAACCGCATCATCTACGACAGATGTATTGAGCAACACCATTACACACACTTACTACAACTTGAGAAATCTCTAGTGGTGAAATACTACTGTCTAAATAAGAGACACAGAATGACGTACGATGAGACACAGAATGATGTACGATGAGCCACAGATAGAGGTTCCTGCGTCCCGCTGGTGCGACTGGTCTTAAAGGAATCGATTGAAATCAGAGTAGCAGCTAATACTGTAAGTAGAGACAAAGGCTACCCTGTATAGTAAATGTGGAATCCTGTTTTCGCCTGATGTTCAAACATTTGGCCGGTAGAATGCATTGACCCACATAGCCAGCAACAATTCATCATTTCTGGCAGCTTTCACAAGTGCAGCGCTGTACCTTCACTTTGTGTTAGGGGGCAGCACTCGTTGGTATTCATGGCGTGTTAAAGGACCACCGTTCATGGTAGATATCAGACCCAGCAATATTTAGAACACAGTGTTCACTCCTGATGCTGGCGATCAGATGATACTCTGACATATCGCATCAAGTTGTTTGTATTCTGCTGCTGGAAATAAAAACAGATTACAATCAGACAAAGAAACTACGTATCTTTCATTTCTGTACTTTAACGTCTGAAGTCTTATCATTTACATGGTATAAGCTTTACTTTATAGGAGTCTTTATACATCGAATAAAGTAGTGATCTGATACTCATCCACTTCAGACTGATTTCCAGTAGATGACTTCTCCTATACAAGCAGAAATAAATAAGAAGATACAAATATTTGTAGTCTGTCGACCCTTCGTTCTACAGGACTATCGTTTAAGTGAAGCGATGAAAACTGCAACAAAGGAGAAGAAACGTTCATAGAAAACGTCGAATTAGACTACAATTTTACGCCGCTTAAAGCAGTCGGGTGCCTGGCAGGAAATTAACATTTCCGATTATCCTTAAACACAAGGCTGGATGACTTAACGTGTCTTCATAACTCCAAGCATGCCAAAGTTCTGCTCTCAGAGACCAGGATTCCACACCCCGGTAGTATAGCGCCCGGTGTACCCAATTATCAAGTGCACGTCTGTGTACCGTTACAGCAAGCACCTATTGCCCAATGAGGAGCATACCAAATTAAAATGTTGTAAGTGGAGGGCGTCGGGCCACCGAAGTCACAGACAATCATACAAGGCAGCATACATACTTCCTTTGACAGAAAAGTTCCATTACCATTTTTTTACACTACTGGCCATTAAAACTGCTACACCACGAAGATGACATGCTACAGACGCGAAATTTAACCGACAGGAAGTAGATGCTGTGGTATGCAAATTGTTAGTTTTTCAGAGCATTCACACAACGTGCTGACACGAGGAAAGTCTCCAACCGATTTCTCATACACAAACAGCAGTTGACCGGCGTTGCCTGGTGAAACGTTGTGCTGCCTCGTGTAAGGAGGAGAAGTGCTAACCATCACGTTTCCGACTTTGATGAAGGTCGGATTGTAGCCTATCGCGATTGCTGTTTATCGTATCGCGACATTGGTGCTAGCACTGGTTGAGATCCAATGACTGTTAGCAGAATACGGAATCGGTGGGTTCAGTAGGGTAATATGGAACGCCGTGCTGAATCCCAACGGCCTCGTATCACTAGCAGTCGAGATGACAGGCATCCGCATGGCTGTAACGGATCGTGCAGCTACGTCTCGATCCCTCAGTCACCAGATGGGGACGTTTGCATGACAACAACCATCTGCACAAATAGTTCGACGACGTTTGCAGCAGCATGGAGTATCAGCTCGCAGACCATGGCTGCGGTTACCCTTGACGCTGCATCAGACAGGAGCGCCTGCGATGGTGTACTCAACGACGAACCTGGGTGCAAGAATGGCAAAACGTCATTTTTTCGGATGAATCCAGGTTCTGTTTACAGCATCATGATGGTCGCATCCGTGTTTGGGGACATCGTGGTGAACGCACATTGGAAGCGTGTATTCGTCATCGCCATACTGGCGTATCACCAGGTGTGATTGTAAGGGGTGCCATTGGTTACACGTCTCTGTCACCTCTTGTTCGCATTGACGGCACATTGAACAGTGGACGTTACATTTCAGATGTGTTTCGACCCGTGGCTATACCCTTCATTCGATCCCTGCGAAACCCTACATTTCAGCATGATAATGCACGACCGCATGTTGCAGGTCCTGTATGGGCCTTTCTGGATACAGAAAATGTTCGACTGCTGCCCTGGCCAGCACATTCTCCAGATCTCTCACTAATTGGAAACGTCTGGTCAATGGTGGCCGAGCAACTGCCTCGTCACAATATGCCAGTCACTACTCTTGATGAACTGTAGTATCGTGTTGAAGCTGCAAGGGCAGCTGTACCTGTACACGCCATCTAAGTTCAGTATGACTCAATGCCCAGTTGTATGCAGGCCGTTATTACGGCCAGAGGTGGTCGTTCAGGGTAATGATGTCTCAGGATCTATGAACCCAAATTGCGCGAAAATTAAATCACAGTTATAGTATAATATATTTGTTCAATGAATACCCGATTATAATCTGCATTTCTTCTTGGTGTAGCAATTTTAATAGCCAGTGGAGTATCAAGGCAGTCATTACGGCCAGAGGAGGTTGTTCTGATTTCTGATTTCTCAGGATCTATGCACCCAAATTGCGTGAAAATGTAATCACATGTCAGTTCTAGTATAATATATTTGTTCAACGAATACCCGTTTATCATCTGCATTTCTTCTTGGTGTAGCAGTTTTAATGGCCAGTAGTGTATTTCTATTTCTGATTTTGCAATATTAAAAAGGAACAAATGTTTTATTTTTATTTTACCTGGTATTTGCGAATCCTTTACAGTACCTTGGCAATGTTTCCACGCAAATTCACAGATTGGCAGGGCTACCGTTAATAGCACACTACTCAGGTTCTTGTTCAATAGTTACGGTGGTACAATGTATGCTGATTAGGAGCAAAGAGTGAACGCTAAATTTTGCGCTAAGCTAGGGAAAATACCTAGTGAATCGTGAGCAATGATTAAGCAACATATGTAAGCGAGACACTTCCAAGAAGTGTTTTCGAGTGGCGCAGAAAGTTTTGTGAAGGCACAGATTCAGTACAAGGCGTCCCAGAGCTGGTTACCTGTCTACAGGAGATACCGATGCAAACGTGGACGGTGTAAGGAAGTTATTGCAAGAAGACTTTCATGTAACTGTGCGTGCGATATCAAAAGAACTTAATTTTAATAGTGATGTGTGTCTTAAGATTTTAAGTCAGGATTTAGGGACATGGAAACTTAATGCTAAACTCGTCCCTCCTACACTAACAGACGAACAGAAAGAGGAAAGACGAAGAATTTCTGCTGAATTACTGGATATAGCCACATGTGATCCCACATTTCTGTTAACTATTATTGCTGGAGCGAAAGCTGGTGTTACCTATATGACCTTCACTTGAAGTGTCACAGTGCTCAACGGCGGTGTCATGTATCACCAACCACGAAAAAAGTGAAACAACAACCTTCGAGAACAAAGACAATGTTGATCGCATTATTTGATAGTAAAGGATTAGTTCCCAGGGAGCATGTACCTCCAGGACAAACAGTGAACTGAACTCTTTACACTGGAGACTTGAAACGTTAGCGACAAGCAATTCGACGCCACCGCCTGATTTATGGATTTCTCACGACTGGTTCTTACTGCAGGAAAACGCAAGTCCTCGTACTGTTTGATCTTTCACCGACTATCTGGCCAGACATTTTGTTATTGCCATCACACATTCGTCATACTCTCCCAATCTATCACAGGGTTATTTGGTAAGCGTGATAGCGTTACGGAAATGTATAGCAAACTCAAGTGGCAGCCTCTTCAAGAGAGGCGCTCTGCGTCGTGGTGTAGCTTGCTATCCAGGTTTCGAGAGGGTGCGTTTTTGGATGAGGTATCGAATATATTGCTTCCCCCTACTTATACCTCCCGAGGAGATCACGAATGTAAAATTAGAGAGATTCGAGCGCGCACGGAGGCTTTCCGGCCGTCGTTCTTCCCGCGAACCATACGCGACTGGAACCGGAAAGGGAGGTAATGACAGTTGCACGTAAAGTGCCCTCCGCCTCACACCGTTGGGTGGCTTGCTGAGTATAAATGTAGATGAAGATCTCTCGCCTTTTGATTTTTTTCTTGTTTCCACGACTGAGGAAACAACTGAAAGGAAAGTTTCATCGAAATACCGCGGGCATTAAATGGGCTGTGACAAATGTGCTTACCAGCAACGCAGTGGAAAATTACCCTGTTTGCTTTCAAGACCTCCGATAACGTTGGCAACTGTGTATAGAGAGCCAAGGTGACAACGTCGATAGGAGCTAAGTTCCTTATTTGGTAAGTTGAGAAAACGCAGTCTGAAAAAGCTACCATACATAACCGCTGCGACGTCAGGTTATACGCTAATAGTCAAAATGTTGTGATGCTGCTCACAGCGGGACTGAATGCCACCTGGTGGCGCTTCGAGCTCGTGACGAGGTGATGAAAGCATCGAAGCGGAGCAGACACGAGTAGAGTCTTACTCGAGAGGCGATAAGAGCCGTATACGGGCAAATCCACTAACGTAAACGCTTTCTTCATGGTGCAGGTTCTTAAGGTCTGACGTCTGGGAAGAAGCGCCTCGGAAATGGCGAAGTTGGTCGTCTGTTCGCGTACTGCTGACGTGAACATCTACGGAAATTTGATGTAGAACGGTGAAATCACTTTAACGAGGAGAACACGGCAAGCGCCAAACCCGACTTTCCTAAAACTTTGTTCAGCGGAAGAGGGGCCAAAATAAGCGAAAACCTGTCTGGACTTTATTCATGGATTCCCGACCAGTTTCGAAAAAAATTTTCGAGGTATTTAGAGGTATTTCACGTGACTATCTGGTCACCTCCTCCGAATCAACCTACCAAACAACACCACGCTCACAGGTACTATATGCATCGTGCGAGTGTCTGACTAACAGTGTTTCCCCTCTATGTGACGCTGCTGTCGTCTAGACGAGTTTATATCGATAGTAGGCGGTGGTAATAATGTTCTGGCTGGTCAGTGTATGTTGTTACGCTTTCAGTGACCTGTGCACTTAAGAGATTTGTTTTAAAACGTCCTTGCTGGTTGCATTTTATGTCCTTTTCTATGCTATCAAGTTCATTTCTGCGGGTGTTTATTAACATATATTCTTACGCCACTGGCTATTAAAATTGCTACACCAAGAAGAAATGCAGATTATAATCGGGTATTCATTGAACAAATATACTATACTATAACTGATTTCATTTTCACGTAATTTGGGTTCATAGATCCTGAGACATCATTACCCTGAACAACCACCTCTGGCCGTAATAACGGCCTGCATACAACTGGGCATTGAGTCATACAGAACTTAGATGGCGTGTACAGGTACAGCTGCCCTTGCAGCTTCAACACGATACTACAGTTTATCAAGAGTAGTGACTGGCGTATTTTGACGAGCCAGTTGCTCGGCCACCATTGACCAGACGTTTCCAATTAGTGAGAGATCTGGAGAATGTGCTGGCCAGGGAAGAGGTCGAACATTTTCTGTATCCAGAAAGGCCCGTACAGTACCTACAACATGCGGTCGAGCTTAATCCTGCTGAAATGTAGGGTTTCGCAGTGATCGAATGAAGGGCAGAGCCAGGAGTCTTAACACATCTGAAATGTAACGACGACTGTTCAAAGTGCCGTCAATGCGAACAAGAAGTGACCGAGACGTCTAACCAATGGCACTCCATACCATCACGCAGGGTAATACGCCAGTATGGCGTTGACCAATACACGCTTCCAATATGCGTTCACCGCGATGTCGCCAAACACGGATGCGACCATCATGATGCTGTAAACAGATCTTGTATTCATCCCAAGAAATGACGTTTTGTTTGCCACTCCTGCACCCAGGTTCGTCGTTGAGTACACCATCTCAGGCGCTCCTGTCTATGATGCAGCGTCAAGGGTAACCGCAGCCGTGGTCTCCGAGCTGATAGTCCATGGTGATGCAAACGTCGTCGAACTATTTGTGCAGATGGTTGTTGTCATGCAAACGTCCCCATCTGTTGACTCAGGGATCGAGACGTGGCTGCACGATCTGTTACAGCCATGCGGATAAGATGCCTGTCATCTGGTAGTGATACGAGGCCGTTGAGATCCAGCACGGCGTTCCGTATTACCCTCCTGAACACACTGATTCCGTATTCTGCTAACTGTCATTGGATTTCGACCAACGCGAGTAGGAATGTCGCGATACGATAAACCGCAGTCGCGATAGGCTACAATCCGAGCTTTATCGAAGTCGGAAACGTGATGGTACGCATTTCTCCTCCAAACACGAGGCATCACAACAACGTTTTACCAGGGAACGCCGGTCAACTGCTGTTTGTGTATGAGAAATCGGTTGGAAACTTTCCTCATGTCAGCACATTGTAGGTGTCGCCACCGGCACCAACCTTGTGTGAATGCTCTGAAAAGCTAATCATTTGCGTATCAAAGCATCTTCATCCTTTCGGTTAAATTTCGCGTTTGGAGCACGTCATCTTCGCGGTGTAGCAACTTTAATGGCCAGTAGTGTATGTAGCAGCGGAGCATATAATAATGGTAATAATAGTAATAATAAGAGACCCACAGTAGAGACCCACAGTAGAGACCCACAGTAGAGACCCACAGTAGAAACCCACAGTAGAAACCCACAGTAGAAACCCACAGTAGAAACCCACAGTAGAAACCCACAGTAGAAACCCACAGTAGAAACCCACAGTAGAAACCCACAGAAGAAACCCACAGAAGAAACCCACAGAAGAAACCCACAGAAGAAACCCACAGAAGAAACCCACAGAAGAAACCCACAGAAGAAACCCACAGAAGAAACCCACAGAAGAAACCCACAGAAGAAACCCACAGAAGAAACCCACAGAAGAAACCCACAGAAGAAACCCACAGAAGAAACCCACAGAAGAAACCCACAGAAGAAACCCACAGAAGAAACCCACAGAAGAAACCCACAGAAGAAACCCACAGAAGAAACCCACAGAAGAAACCCACAGAAGAAACCCACAGAAGAAACCCACAGAAGAAACCCACAGAAGAAACCCACAGAAGAAACCCACAGAAGAAACCCACAGAAGAAACCCACAGAAGAAACCCACAGAAGAAACCCACAGAAGAAACCCACAGAAGAAACCCACAGAAGAAACCCACAGAAGAAACCCACAGAAGAAACCCACAGAAGAAACCCACAGAAGAAACCCACAGAAGAAACCCACAGAAGAAACCCACAGAAGAAACCCACAGAAGAAACCCACAGAAGAAACCCACAGAAGAAACCCACAGAAGAAACCCACAGAAGAAACCCACAGAAGAAACCCACAGAAGAAACCCACAGAAGAAACCCACAGAAGAAACCCACAGAAGAAACCCACAGAAGAAACCCACAGAAGAAACCCACAGAAGAAACCCACAGAAGAAACCCACAGCACCAGCATGGCAACACAGGCTACAAATCAGAATAGAAAAACTGAGAAAAGACATCGGACAGTTAACACAATTTATAAGAAATGAAATATCAGACAAAAAACGAAAAAGGTTAAGTAAAAATCTCAAAACAAGAAGCGATAGAGCAATTAGATGAAAAGAAGCAGAAATTACAAGCATTGGCCAAACGACTTAGAAGATACAAGAAGAGTGAAAATAGAAGGAAACAAAACCAAACATTCAACACAAACCAAAAGAAATTTTATCAGACAATAGATAACACACACATTAAAATAGACAATCCACCAAATATAACAGACATGGAACACTTCTGGAGCAACATATGATCAATCCCGGTACAGCATAAGAGGCATGCATGGTGGATACAAGCAGAAACAGATGCATACAAGATGATACCACAAATGACTGAAGTGATAATTTTGCAACATGAAGTCACCCAAGCAATTAATTCTACTCACTATTGGAAAGCCCCTGGAAAAGATAAAACAGCAAATTTCTGGCTAAATAAGTTCACCTCAACACATTCACATTTAACTAAATTATTTAACAGTTACATTGCAGACCCACACACATTCCCTGATACACTTACACATGGAATAACTTATCTGAAACCTAAAGATCAAGCAGACACAGCAAATCCAGATAAATATCGCCCCATAACATGCCTACCAACAATATACAAAATATTTACTTCAGTCATTACACAGATATTAATGACACATACAACACAGAACAAAATTATAAATGAAGAACAAAAGGGCTGTTGCAAAGGAGCACGAGGATGTGAAGAGCAACTGATAATAGATGCAGAGGTGACATATCAAGCTAAAACTGAACAAAGGTCGCTACACTACACATACATTGACTACCAAAAAGCTTTTGATAGTGTACCCCACACATGGTTACTACAAATATTGGAAATATACAAAGTAGATCCTAAATTGATACAGTTCCTAAACATAGTAATGAAAAATTGGGAAACCACAGTTAATATCCAAACAAATTCAAATAATATCACATCACAGCCAATACAGATTAAGCGTGGAATATACCAAGGAGACTCATTAAGTACTTTCTGGTTCAGCCTTGCTCTGAACCCACTATCCAACATGCTAAATAATACAAATTGTGGATACAATGTTACTGGAACATACCAACACAAAACCACACATTTGCTATACATGGATGATCTAAAACTACTGGGAGCAACAAATCAACAACTGAACCAATTACTAAAGATAACAAAAGTATTCAGCAATGATATAAATATGGCTTTTGGAACAGACAAATGTAAGAAAAATAGCATAGTCAAGGGAAAACACTTGAAACAAGAAGATTACATATTGGATAACCACAGCGACTGCATAGAAGCAATGGAAAAAACAGATGCCTATAAATATCTAGGATACAGACAAAAAATAGGAATAGATAATACAAATATTAAAGAAGAACTAAAAGAAAAATATAGACAAAGACTAACAAAAATACTGAAAACAAAATTGACAGCAAGAAACAAGACAAAAGCTATAAATACTTACGCTATGAGTAGTGAAATGGAGTAACACAGACCTAGAAGCACTCAATACACTTACACGATCACAATGCCACAAATATAGGATACATCACATACATTCAGCAACAGAAAGATTCACATTAAGCAGAAAGGAAGGAGGAAGGGGATTTATCGACATAAAAACCTACATTATGGACAGGTAGACAATTTAAGAAAATTCTTTATAGAACGAGCAGAAACTAGCAAAATACACGAAGCAATCACTCATATAAACACATCGGCTACACCACTACAATTTCATAACCACCTCTACAAACCTTTATATCACATAACATCAACAGATACGAAGAAAGTAAATTGGAAAAAGAAAACACTACATGGCAAGCAGCCGTATCATCTAACACAGCCACACATCGATCAAGACACATACAACACATGGCTAAGAAAAGGTAATATATACAGTGAGACTGAAGGATTAATGATTGCAATACAGGATCAAACAATAAACACCAGATATTACAGCAAGCATATTATTAAAGATCCCAATACCGCAACAGATAAATGCAGACTTTGCAAACAACAAATAGAAACAGTAGATCACATCACAAGCGGATGTACAATACTAGCAAATACAGAATACCCTAGAAGACATGACAAGGTAGCAAAAATAATTCATCAACAGCTTGCCTTACAACATAAACTTACAAAACAACACGTTCCCACATACAAGTATGCACCACAAAATGTACTGGAGAATGATGAATACAAATTATACTGTAACAGAACCATTACAACAGATAAAACACCACAGAACGAACATGACACTCACCAATAAAAAGAAGAAATTAACACAACTAATTGAAATATCCATACCCAATACAACAAATATACAAAAGAAAACAGGAGAAAAAGTGAAAAATACATCCAACTGGCTGAGGAAGTCAAGTACATGGGGCATCAGGATAAAGTTGACATTATACCAATTATACTATCAACTACAGGAGTGATACCACACAATATCCACCAGTACATCAATGCAATACAGCTACATCCAAACATATATACAACTACAGAAATCCGTAATTATTGATACATGTTCAATTACCCGTAAAGTTCCTAAATGCAATATAACATATACTGTACAGTTAAAAGGAAGTCACGCTTGATCAAGGTCCGCGTCACTTTCCATTTTTGACCAGATATAACGTCTGAGAAAAGAAAGAAAGAAAGAAATAATAATAATAATAATAATAATAATAATAATTCTCGTGGAGGCCCGGGAAAAGAATAGGCCTCCGGTATGTTCTGCCAGTCGTAAAAGGCGACGAAAAGAACAAACCACTAATAGGGCTAACCCCCCTTTTAGTGTGATTACTTGGTTCAGGACAGAACTAAAGAAGCCTCGGACAAGCGCCGTCATGGTCGGGGCCGACGCTTGAACCCTATGCCCGCCCACAATGGTAACGACACTGCTAGCCAACTGGAAAATGATTTAAATCCAAATAGAGGTGTTTTGCAGGATATGCTTCCTGCAACCACCCTAGAAGGAAAACAAAGACAGAGAATGAGATGGTCAGATGAAGTTAATCGACACCTCATGTTCTATTACCAAGCAACAAACCTAGGAACCAACACAACTGGATACAGATCACAAGTATACACAACATTTATTACCAGATACCCAGAATTAAAATTTTTAACAGAACAACGTCTAGCTGATCAGATTCGTGTAATAATAAAAAATAACAGGATACCCCAGTCAGAATTAGAAAACATCAAACAACAAGTACAACAAATACTGGAACAAAATAATGTGCAATTAGAAGAAGAAGAAAATACAGTAATGGACTCAAACATCCCAGAGCAAACAAACAAAGAACAACACGCATCAATTAAACAATCAGAGGAAAATGAAATCTAAAGACAGCCGCCAGCACAACCACAAATAGAACATGAAGTGACACATGTTAGATATAGAAGAAAAATTTCAGTTGACATATATAGAATACAAAGACACAAATACAGACATTAGACCATTCTTGCATAGACCACCAAATAGCCCACAAGTCGAAACAATAAAAACTATCAACACAATCATACACAGCAAAATAAATGAATACACAACTATGGAAGAGTGACAACTACTGGTTTATGTAGGAGCACTCACTACACTAAATATACACACTAGGCAGATATCAGAACCAACCAACACACAGAAGAAACCCACAAAACCAGCATGGCAACACAGGCTACAGATCAGAATAGAAAAACTGAGAAAAGACATCGGACAGTTAACACAATTTATAAGAAATGAAATATCAGACAAAAAACGAAAAAGGTTAGGTAAAATCTCACAACAAGAAGCAATAGAGCAATTAGATGAAAAGAAGCAGAAATTACAAGCTTTGGCGAAACGACTTAGAAGATACAAAAAAAGTGAAAATAGAAGGAAACAAAACCAAACATTCAACACAAACCAAAAGAAATTTTACCAAACAATAGATAACACACACATAAAAATAGACAATCCACCAAACATAAGAGACATGGAACACTTCTGGAGCAGCATATGGTGAAATCTGGTACAACATAACAGGCATGCACGGTGGATACAAGCAGAAACAGATACATACAAGATGATACCACAAATGCCTGAAGTGATAATTTTGCAACATGAAGTCACCCGAGCAATTAATTCTACGCACAATTGGAAAGCCCCTGGAAATGATAAAATAGCAAATTTCTGGCTAAAGAAGTTCACCTCAACACATTCACATCTAACTAAATTATTTAACAGTTACATTGCAGACCCATACATATTCCCTGATACACTTACACATGGAATAACTTATCTGAAACCTAAAGATCAAGCAGACACAGCAAACCCAGCTAAATATCGCCCCATAACATGCCTACCAACAATCTACAAAATATTAACTTCAGTCATTACACAGAAATTAATGACACATACAACACAGAACAAAATTATAAATGAAGAACAAAAAGGCTGCTGCAAAGGAGCGCGAGGATGTAAAGAGCAACTGATAATAGATGCAGAGGTGACATATCAAGCTAAAACTAAACAAAGGTCTCTACACTACGCATACATTGATTACCAAAAAGCTTTTGATAGTGTACCCCACTCATGGTTACTACAAATATTGGAAATATACAAAGTAGATCCTAAATTGATACAGTTCCTAAACATAGTAATGAAAAACTGGAAAACCACACTTAATATCCAAACAAATTCAGATAATGTCACATCACAGCCAATACAGATTAAGCGTGGAATATACCAAGGAGACTCATTAAGTCCTTTCTGGTTCTGCCTTGCTCTGAACCCACTATCCAACATGCTAAATAATACAAATTATGGATACAATATTACTGGAACATACCCACACAAAATCACACATTTGCTATACATGGATGATCTAAAACTACTGGGAGCAACAAATCAACAACTGAACCAATTACTAAAGATAACAGAAGTATTCAGCAATGATATAAGTATGGCGTTTGGAACAGACAAATGTAAGAAAAATAGAATAGTCAAGGGAAAACACTTGAAACAAGAAGATTACATATTGGATAACCACAGCGACTGCATAGAAGCGATGAAAAAACGGATGCCTATAAATATCTAGGATACAGACAAAAAATAGGAATAGATAATACAAATATTAAAGAAGAACTAAAAGAAAAATATAGACAAAGACTAACAAAAATACTGAAAACAGAATTGACAGCAAGAAACAAGACCAAAGCTATAAATACTTATGCCATACCAATATTGACCTACTCATTTGGAGTAGTGAAATGGAGTAACACAGACCTAGAAGCACTCAATACACTTACACGATCACAATGCCATAAATATAGAATACATCACATACATTCAGCAACAGAAAGATTCACATTAAGCAGAAAGGAAGGAGGAAGGGGATTTATCGATATAAAAAACCTACATTATGGACAGGTAGACAATTTAAGAAAATTCTTTATAGAACGAGCAGAAACTAGCAAAATACACAAAGCAATCACTCATATAAATACATCGGCTACACCACTACAATTTCATAACCACCTCTACAACCCGTTAGACCACGTAACATCAATAGATACGAAGAAAGTAAATTGGAAAAAGTAAACACTTCATGGCAAGCACCCGTATCATCTAACACAGCCACACATTGATCAAGACGCATCCAACACATGGCTAAGAAAAGGCAATATATACAGTGAGACAGAAGGATTCATGATTGCAATACAGGATCAAACAAACACCAGGTATTACAGCAAGCATATTATTAAAGATCCCAATACCACAACAAATAAATGCAGACTTTGTAAACAACAAATAGAAACAGTAGATCACATCACAAGCGGATGTACAATACTAGCAAATACAGAATACCCCAGAAGACATGACAATGTCGCAAAAATAATACATCAACAGCTTGCCTTACAACATAAACTTTTAAAACAACAAGTTCCTACATACAAGTATGCACCACAAAATGTACTGGAGAATGATGAATACAAATTATACTGGAACAGAACCATTATAACAGATAAAACAACGCCACATAACAAACCTGACATCATACTCACCAATAAAAAGAAGAAATTAACACAACTAATCGAAATATCCATACCCAATACAACAAATATACAAAAGAAAACAGGAGAAAAAATTGAAAAATACATCCAACTGGCTGAGGACGTCAAAGACATGTGGCATCAGGATAAAGTTGACATCATACCAATTATACTATCAACTACAGGAGTCATACCACACAATATCCACCAGTACATCAATGCAATAGAGCTACATCCAAACGTATATATACAACTACAGAAATCAGTAATTATTGATACATGTTCAATTACCCGAAAGTTCCTAAATGCAATATAACACATACCATACAGTTAAAAGGAAGTGACGCCTGATCAAGGTCCGCGTCACTTTCCATTCTCAACCAGACTTAACGTCTGAGAAAGTAAAGAAATAATAATAATAATATTGTTATTAGTGTACGTACATGATAAAGAACCCCGGAAGGGAGCCTCATTGCATAGTTGTACATGCTTACTACCGCGCGCCTGAATTGACACTTAATGCAAAACAAAGAGCCACCTTGATGCACTTTTGACATCTCATTTGAGCAACTAATTCTGTTATTTGCCTCCTTTTGTTAAAGCATGTGCACATATAGTTATATTTGTGTGGTTCTACTGAGTTCGATCCTTTGCGATGTTGCCACTGTTTCCTATTCCTAACTGTTTCTGTCCCTCTATGCTGCCCCAAAGGGCGAAAGTTAATTTAAGGATTCTGTATTCACTGTTTTCTTTGTTCAGAGGCGTTAATTGTTAATCTATTTTTTTTAAACTGATGAGTTCATTTCATTTTTCGAAAATTTTCAATTGCTTGTTGTCCTAGGGCTTTTACCCTGTCGCATTAATTTGGTGTGAGAGAACGTTTTACTCAAACATCTAGGATATAACCAGTATGTATTTGATGCTGCAGTTTTGCCTATTATTGCTCTAAGGCGCTTTTCCTAAGCGTAATTTGAGATCCGGTTTCTCATGACGGGAGAGGATAAGGTTACGATAGCGGACGGGGCCGTAATCAGTTACTCTCGGTTGCACAAATACGTATACTTTATTTAAAGAAATTAAAATTTTTAAAAAATGTCTTAGAAAAAACACAATTGACTGTATGACGGCTTAAGATCTTATCACAGGAAAAAAATTCCACAATTTTAGGGTCGAAGGCCACCAACAATAATCTCAAACAACGAACGGCTGAAGGCTTTAATTAGAAGTCAGAAGAACAATTCCAAATAGCACATATTAAGATAAATACTTCGTTTTAAAACAAACTGTAACACGGCTAAAGGCCTTATTATAACAGACGTGAAATTATTACTCGGCTGACGGCCACAAACAATTTCAAATAACAAACGGCTGAGGACCTGAATTAGAAGTCAGGAAAACAATTCCAAATAACACTTTTAAAATAAATACATTGCTTTTAAAAGTAGTTTGCTTAAAAAACTTACTGTAACACGGCTGAAGGCCTTATCACCAAAGAAGTTAAATTATTGCTCGGCTGAAGGCCACACCAACAATAATTAGAAAATTATAAATATGCTTAAAACAAACAACACTAAGAAATCAGGAAAAGCAGCGCTCAGCAAGTGTTCCAAGAGTCGACCTGGGAAGGTAACTCAAACATAAGGTAAGGCGAGACAGGCAGCCGGGAGTTGTACTCACGTAACAGGATGGCAACTCAAACTAGTGGCAGCTTAAGCTCTGACCGACCAACTAACCAATCCGCCTAACGTCCGATCACCGGTACAACGATGGAATATTTTTAGGCAAGGGTGAAGTGACAGTCATTACGTCTTCAGAAAACACTCAAGGCAGAAGGAAACACTAGAACAAAGATAGACCTCCCAAAAAAATATGCACAGTACAATACATGAGGCTGTCGAACTACACACCTTGTCGGACAGCATTAACACGACGAGGAAAGGTACACTGCCAGGAAAGTACACTAACCTCACGGGCAGGTAACTGGGGCGTTAGCGACCACAAGGCACATAATACCGGTGGTTGTACTCCACTAATAAAAATACTAAATTGAATGACGAATAACCAATAGAGAAAGACGGCTGCAATATTTCACCACCTCGAAACAGTTCACTCGTTGCCATGGCTCAGCAGCCCTGGGAGCAACAACCTGCCGACCAACGGCGAGATCTCAGAATAGTCGAGGTTGCATTAGCAGTTAACTCTTCACTCAACTCAAACGGGCAGGGTTCGGTGTGCAGCCAAGTCGTCGCTCCCGCAGCTACCCCTCCTCGATCTGGCAGTGGCAGCAGGCCCCGGCTTGCCCTAGCGCTGCACGGACCTGCTCGCTGCTGCGACCCCAACCGACCTTATGTCCGTTCGCAACTCCCCACCAAATCCAGTACGCAGACAGCATTAAAATAACTGCTCATTCAAAACCACAAGACACACACGGATCCGGGAAAACAATGTCACCAACAACTCACAATACTAAAACCAGTGACCGAAAACAACGCGGACGGCCGCTGCGACGACCGACCGAACGACCAACCTACGGTCGTCCCCACTCAAGTCAGGCACGGGAAACATCCCAGTATAAATCGCCGACTGACAACTTATTGCCATGAGGTCACTTCGAAGGGTGGAGACACACACACACACGCACACAGGTGTCAGTTGCACTACTAGAGTACCATGGCCCATTCAATTAAAACTCGCTGGATCCGGTCATTGACGTGGTCGTGCTCTCTCGCGACCACATCCTCCCGTCGGACAGAGCATGTATGTCGCCAGCAGTTGGGCGAGTACTGGCTGTCCAGCCCTCACTGTTGCTCCGTCCCAACTCCATTAGCTCGACACACGACGACCCGGAAATTCTAGAGGCCGCTCCAAAGATGGTACCACAGTAAGCGCTATAGATAAGCGCTGGTGCTGCGACTCAGGACTGACTAGGCGAGCAAACGTAGAGGCTCCAGTGAACACACTAAGAAAACGAAACGTCACAGTCGCGATTACATGATGCCAAGCAATGAACGGCATCAACGCGAGCAGCACACGGCTCATAATTGTTCGTGGCCATTGATGGCGATTGCTTTCGATTAAAGAAACTGAAATATATCTTTGATAGTTCGCAGTGCGGTAGTTTTCAGTCTTTAACTTGTGACTTACCGTTCCTGGCGAACTGTGACTTAACATTACGCTTTTTGTCCTCAGTGGGTCTCGCTTATACTCC
The DNA here is from genome assembly GCF_023898315.1 of Schistocerca nitens. Taxonomy (NCBI): domain Eukaryota; kingdom Metazoa; phylum Arthropoda; class Insecta; order Orthoptera; family Acrididae; genus Schistocerca; species Schistocerca nitens. Next base: position 415,875,117 of record NC_064619.1, on the reverse strand, counting down.
AATCTGGCATTCAAAGTATATTAAGTTCATTTTTGAGGCGCTCCAATTTCTGTAAAGTTATAATTGTCCGTTGGCCATAAATATTGTTTTTGTTTAGTAATATTCATTCTGTTTTAAAATTTTGGAAATCTGTGTTTTATAACATCGCCGCGAGTTGTTATTAAGCTTGTATTCGCCTATGATGCTGAACTAGAAGAGACCAGTCCGCCTGTTTAGCTGGGTGGTAACGTGCTCGCCTACCATGCAGGCGCGCCCGGGTTGGATTCCCGCGCGGGTTGGAGATTTTCAAAGCTCATGGACTGGGTGTTGTGTTGTCCTCATTATAATTTCATCCTCATCACCGGCACTCAAGTCGCCCAATGTGGAGTCGACTGAAATAAGACTAGCATTCGGCGACAGAGCCTCCCCGGATGGGGCCTCCTGGAAATGCCATACGATCATATCATATAGCAGATACCAACTGCCTTTCTACATTACATTCTTTGTGGAGAATTGTAATACTTATTTATTCTGCCTTGCAAGGCGCTTTTTCGTGATCCATAATAGCTTCCACATTAAGTGCTTACAATTTGTTTATTTGCTGACCTGTAATGCTAATAAATTGTTGTTAAAAAATTTTATGCTTTTTTGGAACAGAACCTTACCACTCACTCTACCGGCTCCCTAACTCTTCAGTCAGCAAAATCACTACAACTTTAACCCCCACTTTTAGCTCAATTCTCTCTCTTATAAATGTTTTTCCACAATGCCCTTGTCTTATAATTTAGGTAAAGGAAACAAAGAAAAAAAAAGAAATATAAACAACCACACGTCACAAGCATCTAAATTACGATATTACGATATTAAATACCACAGTAAGCAACTCAGCTGAAGATGAGTGAACATCTGTCACAAAGGCAATCATAGAAGTCAGACTGACATATGTAACCACAAGGAAGTTTTTTAACTGTGAAGAAAACTTCTGTAACACAGGAAATACTTCAATTGATGGACGCGAAAAGAAATAAAAATATGTTCAAGGAAAGACAGGAATACAACAGTGTAAGTCGCTTGGAAAATAAATAAGAAGGTCTCAGAAGAGGAGATCAGATGGATGCAGGACACATATGTAGAAATCTAAAATGAAATGGTCTTCGGAAAGACGGATTCAGCATACAGAAAAATAAAAAAAAATCTTCTGTGAAATTAAATGCAAGAATGGTAACGTTAAGATTGCAATGGTAATTTCACTCCTAAACACAGATGAGAGAGTGGAAAGCTGGAAAGAGTACACTGAAGGTCTCTATAACGGGGAAAACTTGTCTGATGTGATGAAAGAAGAAATGGGAGTCGGTATCGGAGACATGGGGGTGCAGTAAAATAGAGCTCTGTGGGATATGAGATCAAATAAAGCAGAAGGGATGGATAACATTCCATCGAAATTTCTTAAATCATGGGGGCAGTGACAACTAAATGACTGTTCAGGTTGGTGTGTATAATCTACGAGTTTGGGAACATACATCACAGTTTCAGGAAAATATCAATCACATATTTCTGAAGACAGCAAAGACATAATCAGCTTAACAGCTCATCCATCCAAGTTGCTGATAAGAGTAATATACAGAAGAACAGAGACCTTCTCACCACCGGTAATTTGCAGATACGTACAAATTTATTATACCATCCCAAATCCACTCCTGATGTCTTGCTTCCTTAATCTACGCGAAAACTGGCTCACCCTTTATGATAGTGCAAACGAAAGCCGATCAGTCTGCGAAAGGGGCTAGATCTTACTAAGTTTTTTGTTAATTCACGAAGGCTCCTATAGCGGTCTGCTCTCCTGTGGCGATGGGTCAGCCGCCTCCCTCTTGGATTGCGGGGCAGTTCTGCGCCAAGTACCCAACCTCTTTACACCGAAAACAAATCTTGTGATTGTTTGACTTAAGACTAGTGTGACTACATAGACCGGTAGACCTGTCCACCCATATGTCAGAATCAAACGTTTGAACTAGTTTATCCACCTCGTCGAATGTCTGAGCCTTGCTAGAGAACAAAATATGTGGCCAGTCTTCTCAGACGCATCCCCTCTACTACGGTATTCACTGCCCTACCTCCAAAATGCCGAGGCACAAGGCTGGTGTGGCTATCAGGATTTCTTCAGTATAGTGTATCGGGCTCTTTTTGTCCATGGACACAGTAATAGTATCGATTCTCAAGGCCACGGCAAAAGCATCTGGATAATCTTTCTTCCAGCAGGTTTTTATGAAACCTACTTAATAACTCGCCTAAATCGAGGGCTTCCAAAGCTATCCTACTTAGTTTACACCTAGACCATGGAAAAATCACCTAGAATCACAGAATCAATAACTTGCAAAACTGCTGCTTGGTTCTGTGATTGCACCGTTAGACATAACAAATCTACTACTTATCCACTAGAATCCACAGACAGGCTCATAATGCCTTGGACCAAAGATCAAAATGGGCAAAGCCACTTATTTAATAACTCCCAAGTTGAAACTTGAAACTTCCTGGCAGATTAAAACTGTGTGCCCGACAGAGACTCGAACTCGGGACCTTTGCCTTTCGCGGGCAAGTGCTCTGCCATCTGAGCTACCGAAGCACGACTCACGCTCGGTCCTCACAGCTTTACTTCTGCCAGTATCTCGTCTCCTATCTTCCAAACTCCTTTCTTTCTGGAGTGCTAGTTCTGCAAGGTTCGCAGGAGAGCTTCTGTAAAGTTTGGAAGGTAGGAGACGAGATACTGGCAGAAGTAAACCTGTGTGGACCGGGCGTGAGTCGTGCTTCGGCAGCTCAGAGCACTTGTCCGCGAAAGGCAAGGGTCCCGAGTTCGAGTCTCGGTCGGGCACACAGTTTTAATCTGCCAGGAAGTTTCATGTCAGCGCACACTCCGCTGCAGAGTGAAAATCTCATTCTGGAAACATCCTCCAGGCTGTGGCTACGCCATGTCTCCGCAGTATCCTTTCTTTCAGGAGTGCTAGTTGTGCAAGGTTCGCAGGAGAGCTTCTGTAAAGTTTGGAAGGTAGGAGACGAGATACTGGCAGAAGTAATGCTGTGAGGACCGGGCGTAAGTCGTGCTTCGGTAGCTCAGATGGCAGAGCACTTGCCCGCGAAAGGCAAAGGTCCCGAGTTTGAGTCTCGGTCGGGCACACAGTTTTAATCTGCCAGGAAGTTTCATATCAGCGCACACTCCGCTGCAGAGTGAAAATCTCATTCTGTGAACACCCAAGTTCCTACCTGGTTCCAGTCCCATGACTCAGCTGCTTGCAGATGGTTGACCTGCTCAGAAACCAAACTGTATTCTCCTTCCGAATTCACCTGCCGGTTCAAAAGGCTTCACGTTGTAATCAAATAACCTTATCACACCATTCCTCAATGGGGGAGCTTCTGTTTAGTATCGGTCTTCACTATATTGAGATCTTGAACACGATTAACTAGGTGATTCAGCAGAGCTTGGATCCTAAACACTTAGGCCCACGCAGGAACTGTCCCCTACAGAACCTCAACATTGGTCTGGTTCAAATGGCTCTGAGCGCTACGGGAGTTAACATCTGAGGTCATAAGTCCCCTAGACTTAGAACTACTTAAACCTAACTAACCTAAGGACATCACACACATCCATGCCCCAGGCAGGATTCGAACCCGCGACCGAAGCAGCAGCGCGGTTCCGGACTGAAGCGCCTAGAACCACTTGGCCACAGCGGCCGGCTCAACATTGGTCTGCACCCCCCCACCAAGATGCTGCTGCAAACAGAGCAAGTGCCACATGGCACTGACTCAGCTTCGCCATGCTGCCTGCTGCCTCCATGGCCTAAATATCCAATTCGTACTTCAGCTGGTTCTTAGGTATGAGATTCTCAAGACACCTCTCCACTCCATGACCGACTACGGTTTATCAGTTACCTGAAACTAAAATTAAACGCACAATACACAGCAAAATTTGTCTTTCTCTACCACTTCACTAGATCAGAACCCTGCCACTATAGCATAATCAAACTCTGCCAGGATTCATGTGGCAGTAAGCTGTTAGGGGAGTGGTAAGGTGCTGCGCCAATAAAAGCGTATAAATGACCACAAACATTAAGAATCACCAAATAAACAAACAATAACCACTTAACGTGAAAGATTTTGTAGTCCCAAGAATGTACTAAGAAAGACAGAATAAGCAAGTACTACAGTTCTCCACCAAGAACATGTAGAAAGAAACTTGGATACTGTTCTTTTGGCACCATAGACAAATACAAAGCTAGTAACTGGAACGCCTTATGGCAATATTAGAAAACAATATTATTCCCAAATTTTAAAAATTAAAAATTGAAACTGAATAAATAAGAAATGGAGTAAACAATAATTTAAAAATGAAATATTTACGCCAGACTCCATTTATAAGTTTACAGTAAGTGAGGTGCCTCAAAATTGTACTTAACATCCATGGAATGCCATTCTGGAATATAGGTGGGGCCCACTGAGAAAAATAAAAATAATTTTAAATCAGAACTCTCTACAACAACCAGTTACAAAAAGGAGGTTGGAAAGAGCTTCACAACAGTAACCAAAAGGAAACGCCTTCAATGACCACATAAAACTACAATTGATAGTAGTGCCTTAGATCAATAAGAACCAAAAATGTAAAGCAAATAAATACTGATAATGGGAATTTGCTACATAGATATTTAATTAAAATGCCTTCTGGCACCAAATCAATAAATCAGGCAAAATGGCTCATGGTAACAAGCCAATTAAAAGATTTGAAAATTAAAGAAATTTTTGACAATCAATTTTAAATACTAAATTAATAATAAACGTTGTTTAACGCCCAGAACCATTAAATACAGAATGCGTAAATTACCTTTTGCCCACTGAGAGGCAGATGAAGTCAGAACAACTGATAACAACATAAAATGGTGACAATATAACAAAGGCTCTAGGTCAGCCTAACTTTTGCTCAAGCTTTCAAAAAGTACAATAGAAACACACATATTTAACTAGATGGCCAACTGCTTTAAGAAAAGGAGAAATTTAATTTAACTGACTACTGCATTCAGAAATTAAATAGTACATGAAGGTGGCTCTTTTTTTTTAATTGGTTGCGAGTTCGGGCTCGAAATGCATGGCATGTACGACTATGCAGCGAAACCATCTTCCAGGTTTCTTTACCATATATTTACAATAACAATAATAATAATAATAATAATAGTCCTGTGCTCCCCTACAAAGTAATAAATTATGCTACAAAGTTCCTACTAACATGCATTAATCAACTTGACAGCATGGACAAGATCATAAAATGAAAACCAGAACGGAAGTTTTAAAACAAATCTCTTAAGAGTACAGCTCACTAAAGGAATAATAATGTAACATGCAAAGCTTGCATGAACACCCAGCTATAAACCTTCGGTATGTAAGGTATATACTTACCTGGTGCAGTTAACAATACAACACCCCTCCCCCTTAAACACATACAGAGCAGTTCACGGTACGTACTTAAAACGGCCACAAACAGCCAATACAACTAACTGACAAGCGCGCTCTCGTCTAGCAGTATGCAAGGACAGAAAATACACTTGCATTGTGAGACATAACACGGATGACAGGGCTCAGTATGCCTGCTAAATAAGTACAAATTGCTGCCCAATGACAGCCACTAACAGTTTCCAGATAAGGAGAAATTCCACGCCAGCTTACCACCCAACAAATGGTTGAGTGGCCATTGGGTCAAATTGAGGTAGGTGTCTCAGCAGTCCTGAGGCAAGGCTGCTGCTTCTGCCCCAAGGATCAGCTCCACTGGGAAGGTAAACACGTCCGCAGCAACGGCAAACCCCAAAAAGCGCACTGTACCTCCAATAAGCCAACTCCTACAACACATGCTGGGCACGCCTATATATTTCTGCTCTGTGCCATATCGCTATCACTTTTGTGAAAGCACGTCCATGAGTTACCCAGCAATTGAGTAAAGACATTCCCATAGAATGACTGCGTGGCTCAAGTATGGTTTGCATATGGTTCAGTAGTAAAGTAACACAATGCCACGCAGCAATTCAAATTGCTGTGGAATAAAGTAACTGTCAAAGCGCCCTCAACTCAACCACAGCTCATTCTGCCTGCAACAGCCACTGCGGTATCAGCGTCCCTGTTGAAGCCACTAGCTTGTCTACGTACACCATATGATACGAATACGGCACCCCAGTATTCCTCCATTGGACTGTGCTATAAGATGCCGCCGAGCAAATCGTCTGTCAGTCTGCAAATGTGCGAGTTCCATTTCTGGTTCACGAGCTCAATGAGTGCCATTCATCAGAGCGCAGCATATGGGAGTCGGAACCAAGATATCGATAGTGTAGTGGATATGGTCTAACCTCTGGCAGCTGTCCTTGCTGTGATACACTGAGTTCTCAAAGTGTACCTTCAAGAACTGTTATCGAGCGGTCCTGTTTCTCATCAGATCAGGATGATCCTTCATTTGCATTGAACTAGAAGATGTTCGGTTGTATTTCAGAACATAACATTAGGGTGTATTCTCTGTGTCAATAACAAAGTTCTATCGTTCTTCGTTACCTGGACAAATCTCTGTTCTTGTGGCACACATCACTCACATCATGAGATACAATACAATTCAGCTGGCCTAGTAGGTGGCAGGCACTACCTTTTCTGGTGGTGTCACCAAACAGCTAGACAATGTCATTTACTATGGTGAACTGGTAAACATCAAAGACAGCGATCCTTCAAAGGACAGTAGCTGTTGTGCAGAGCTATGTCATGGCTCGAGTGATACTTTGTCAAACACTTCTTGGTTGAACCTTTAGGTATACACGGGGTTTGTTACCAGTACCCACTGACGAATTTCGCACTGTAGAAGATTCCTACATGTTGCCCCATCTGTTTCTGAAGTTCTAAGGTTTTCATGTTGACATTCTCCCCCATTTCGCAGACTTTACTTGTATATTTTCAAATTCCGTTACTGACTCGCTTTTAACCCCAATTTGATTCTTTATCATGTCAAAGGTAAATGGAAGCTTTCTGTCATTAACTATTTCGCATGGTGAAAGACCAGCACTGATATGCATTGATGTTGTATGCAGAGACTGTAAACTGAAGGTACATGCCCAATCAGCTTGCTGTTTGATTATGTACTGGGCTAAAATTTTAGAAATGGTTTCATGAGTCCACTATGTTTGCTCATTTACTCGTAGAACAAAAGGACTTGTTCAGGCTTTTCAAATGCGAAGGAGACAAAACAACTGCTTCAGTACATCTCACATCAAATATGTATGCTCATAATTAATTAAGGTATCCAGTATGCTGACCATGAGTACCCAACTATTCACCATTGTTCATGCCACTGTGTTAGCTTGTTGATTAGGAATTTCTACCATTGTCATGAGCAACAAAAAATGGTATATTATCGTTAATGCATACTTATTACCTGGCAATGTTCTATTAAATGGTTCTAAAATAGCTAGGCCTATTATTTCGAAAGACTTAAATACCTCTTGCTATCTAGGTAAAGATGTATTCTGATGATGAAAGTCAGCCCCGCAACCATGGTCTAGAGGAGGCTGGGAGTTGTGAGCTACTCCTATAAGTAGAGGCTTTCTCCAACCAGTGAGTCAGTCCCCTAATTTTAGTTTTAGTGAAGAACTAATTCATGTGTTATGCTCCTTGCACCTAAGGTATGGATGTGTTATCAGTATCCTTCACTTGTCCACAATAGCCAAAGACTTTTGGCATAAGTGACCCTTATTCTACCAACAGCGTGGTCGAAGAGGGCTGATAAACGAACTGAAGTTCGAGGCATTCTCTTGTGCCTGGGGTACGGAACTCCCCCTAAAAGGCAGAAAAATCAGCAATGTTCAACGGTACGGGGATGCAGAAGGCAACAGAAATCACTGCATTAAAGACATATAATGTATATCCACAGGACATGTGGTCTGTAATTGAAAACCTGTCATGATGATCTCTCCATCGGCTAAAAATTTCGGACTATTCCCCTGTCCAGATCTCCAGATAGAGACTGTCAATGGGAATGTGATAATAAGAAAAATGTTGAATAACCAACGAAACGAAAAAGTTCTACGAGTCGGAGAGTGGAATGTCAGAAGTATGAAAGTGGTAGGAAGACTAGAAAATCTGCAAAGGGAATTGCTGAGGGTGAATCTAGATGTAGTGGCGATCGGTGAAGTGGAATGGAAAGAAGACAAGGATTTCTGGTCAGATGAGTAAAGGGCAATATAAACGGCGGCAGATAATGGTATAACGGCAATAGGATTCGTTTAGCATAGGAAAGTAGGGCAGAGAGTGAGTTACTGTTCAGTGATAGGTTTGTTCTCATCATACTCGACAGCAAACCAATACCGACAACGATATTACAGGCATACATGCCGTCATCACAGGCTGAAGGTGAAGAAACAGAAAAATTATATGAGAATATTAAATGGGCAATTCAGTATATAAATGGCGATGAAAATGTAACATTTATGGGGAACTGGAATGCAGTTGTAGGAAAAGGAGTAGAAGAAATGGTTACAAGTTTGGTAGTCGGAATGAGACAGGAGACACTTTTACTGAGTCTGCAATAAATTTCAGCTAGCTACAGCAAATACTTTATTCAAGAATCACAAGACGAGAAGGTATACTCGGCTGGGTGATACAGGACGAGTCCATTTAGATTATATCAAGATCAGGCAGAGATTCCGAAATGAGAGATTGGATTTTAAGTCGTACCTAGGAGCACATATAGACTCATATCACAATGTAGCAGTGATGAAGAGCAGTCTGCAGTTTAAGAGTCTAGTCAGGAAGAATCAGTGTATATAGAGGTGGGATACGGAAGTACTAAGGAATGAAGTGGTACGCTTGAAGATCTCTGAGGCTATAGATTCTGTGATAATTAGTCGATCAGGAGGCAGTTCAGTTGAACAGGGATGGAGGTATCTAAAAGGGGTAACCACAGAAATTCCAAAGAAAAACATAGAAACAAGGAACGTAACTCTGGGTAACAGAAGAAATATTTCATTTGATCGACGAAAGAAGGAAGCACAAAAATGGTCAGAGAAGGATAGAAATACAGCAGTATAAATCCTTTACGAATGAAATGAATATCGAGATAAAGGCATCCAAGGCGAAATGGATGCAGGAAAGATACCAAAATCGAATAAGAAAAGCCAAAACAGCCATCGATGAAATTGAAAGCAAGATTGATAACATTAACAGGCCAATTAGAATTACACTTTTAAACGCTGAGGTCAGGAAGGATATATTGAAAGAATACTAACGTGTGACGTCACATGTGCTAGTTTGCTGTTGAAATTGTTCGTCAAAATTTCATCAAGTTTTAGTCTTCAGTTACTTATTTTAAAGTTTATTTGTGTTAATATTTGCTGTAAAAGTAACTTATTAGTGGATTTTCATTAATCTCAGTCTTTCTTCCTGTGTTATTGATACTATTGGTCTGTTATTCGTTATTGCGCTTACGTCGTTCTTCAGTAGTGTGTTTACATTTTGCGATGTGCAGTGCGGCTGTAGTGGTTATAAAGCTATGTACTGACAAACTTATTTGTGTACTGTTATGCAGTTATCAAATTTAATAGTTTACAGCAGTGTTTCGTGCTGTTTGTGGCGAAATAACGACTTAATATACTTTTGGAAAAGTTTGCTCGCTGTGTTTCTTTTTGAGTTTCCTGTGCGCTGAAGTCCTATAGTAAATTTCGTGCTTTAATTTTCAGCTGACGTTTCTTATTATTGCTAGTGAAATATTTCAGTAAAATTTTTCATTCAGTGTTTCAATTCCGTTGAGTGTTCCAGTGGCGGTTTGAATTTTTTGTTTTGGCTAATAACTTTGTGAAGTTTTGTTGGTATTGGTATTAGCTGTGGTGTAGTAGTATTAATACAAGTATTTGCTTTCTTAGTCGACAGAGAATTTAGAGACCGCTATTGTTAGTTCTATAAAAAGTCCTACTGCTGTAACTGAACTTTGGTTTCATAGACATATAGTTTTTTTTTTTGAGTAACTATATAATTTTATCGTGAGTGAGAAGTGTGGGTTCTGTCGTAGGTTTGTTAGTAGTGAGGTACGGTATGGGATTTGTTCAGAGTATTTTCATTGGGGAAAATGCTGTTGAGAAGCCAGTGGGCATTCTAGCGAGATCCTCTCCTGGGAATGCAGAATCTGTAGTAGAAATAAGTCGATAGAGGAGCAGAAGCGTAAGATCTGTGCCCTTCATGTGCAGTTACAACGCGCAATTGAGGAACTAGATAGGTTGAAGAGGGTAAAGGGTGGTGGGGAATGGGAACTGGCAGTTGGCAAGAAGGCAGCTAGGAAGAGAAGGTATTGCATGTACGCAAAGTGTAACACACTAGAATGCAATAGATTTGACCAACTGTCAGAGCTGAGTGGGGAGGAGCATCTTGTAGCTGTAGATGTAGGGAATATGCAGCAGTCCTCAGCATTCAGAAGGCCTAGGTCAGCTGCAAAGTCTAACAAGAAAGAAGGTTCTGCTGCTAGCTAGTTCCCACGGTAGAGGTGTGGGCCTGCAGTTGCAAGAAGTGTTGGGGAGTGAGTACCAGGTCATCAGCAATGTGAAGCCTAGTGCACGGTTGGCTCAAGATACTGAAAGCATAGGGGAGTTATGTAGGAAATTTACGAAGGATGAGGTAGTGATAGTGGGTGGAGAAGGGAACAGTCTTAATAGGAAGGGGGAATATGATGTAGGTGGTAACTTGGTAAAGACAGCTACTCAAACTGGTGGCGCTAATGTGCATTTCGTGCAACTGTTTCTGCGTCATGATCGGCCTCATCTTAAAGCTGCTGTTAGGCGCGTTGCCTTGGGACTGAGGAGGGAGCTGATGGCAGGGGGCATGGGTCACATCTCAGTGGTGCCAGCTGGGTCTATCAGTAGATGGGGATTCACTAAGAATCACCTGCACCTCAATAGGTGTGGGAAGGGGTGGCTGGCAAAGCTTATAGGTGACAGTGTAGTTGGGGTGTTAGAGCTGCACCTTTTTTAGACTGAAGTCAGCTGATATACCTGCTTAAAGGTAGTCCCTCTGACTAAGGGCTCACCTTCAGTGGATGTAATGTTTCCAAGGAGAGAAGGAATTAGCGTATTTCATCAAAAAATAAGAGGTATTAGAGATAAAGTTAGTGAACTGCTTGACTCTGAAATTATTGGTATATCAGAGCAAACTTAAAAAATTAGACAGTTCAGAGGCTTCCTTTTCCAGGATACAGATTAGCTGGCTATTTTTCAAGGAATTCCTTATGGGGTGGAGGAGTGGCTATGCACGTATAAAAACAGTATTCCATAGATGTATCACGGCACTACACTGAACAGATATTTGAATGTTGTACAGGGGCAGTTGAATTTAGTGAAACTAAACTTCGAATTGTTGTTGCTTATAGGTCCCCTAACTCTGACTTCAGAAGATTTCTGCTCAAGCTAGAGATGGTTCTTGATTCACTTTGTAGAAAGGACCGTAAAATAGTTATATGTGGTGACTTCGATATAAATTTTGTAGATGGCGGTGCAAGAAAAAGGATATTGGTAGATGTCATAAATTCATATGATCCGATGCAGAGTGTGTTTTTTCCAACTAGGGTGCAGGGGAACAGTAGCACAGCCATAGACAATATTTTTATTCACTCTTCATCAGTAGATGGGCATTCTGTTAGTAAAAGGGTGAATGGCCTTTCAGACCATGATGCTTATTACTCAAACAAATGTCACATTTAATTGCAAACCATATAGGAAAGTTTATCCAACAGCAATAGAGAGATTTTGAAACCTTGCCAAGGAACAAGAGAGGCAGGATATTTAGAGTGCCAATAACATAGATGATAAATATAATGCTTTCCTTAACACATTTCTCAAGCTGTTTGAGAGCTGCTTTCCATTAGAACATTTTAAACGGGGTAGTAGCTTTAATAGGCAGCTCTAGTGGCTGACTAGTGGGATAAGAATATCATGTAGAACAAAGCAGAAATTATATCAAAATTTTAATAGTAGTCACAATCAAGCTACAGTAGCCCATTAAAAACAGTATTGTAAGCTGCTTAAAAATGTTATTAAGAAGGCAAAGAGTATGTGGTGCGCTAATCGAGTAGCTAATTCACAGGATAAAATTAAAACCATATGGTCAGTTATTAAAGAAGTATCTGGTCAGCAGCACAAGGTCGACCACATAAAGTCAGTTTGCAGTAAAAATATTTCTGTTACTGACAAATCAGATACGTGTACAGCAATTAACACTCATTTTCTCAGCATTGCTCGTGAATTAAATAAAAATTTAATTTCTACAGGGAATCATACAACTTTCTTGGTAAATGCCTTTCCGAGACTCATGTCTGAAATACTCCTCTGTGATAAGTACAAGGGGGAGATTGAGTCAATAATTAAATCACTGAAGACTCTCATGGTTATGATGAATTGCGTAGAAGAACATTAAAGTACTGTGGTGCACCTGTTAGCCCTGTATTTAGCCATATTTGTAATTTTTTTCTTTAAGAGTGGTCAGTTTCCTGAACGATTAAAATACTCAGTAGTAAAGCAGCTTTATAGAAAGAGAGAAAGGGATAATGTAGATAAATTTAGACCTATTTCTATGCCACTAGTGTTTGCTAAAGTTATTGTAAAGGCTGCGAATGTGAGCATAATTCATCATTTTATATCACACGATTTGCTATCAAATGTACAGTTCGGCTTTAGAAGCCATTTAACAAGAGAAAATGCTATATTCTCTTTTCTTTGTGACGTACTGAATGGGTTAAACAAAAGGATTCGAACGTGAGTCATATTTTTTCATTTAACTAAGGCATTCCATTGTGTTGATCACAAAACATTGCTCCAGAAGTCGGACCATTATGTAAAACAGGGCGTAGCTCACAGATGGTTCACCTCTTACTTCAGCAACAGACAGCAAAAGATCGTTATTCACAATCTACATCTACATCTACATTCATACTCCGCAAGCCACCCAACGGTGTGTGGCGGAGGGCACTTTACGTGCCACTGTCATTACCTCCCTTTCCTGTTCCAGTCGCGTATGGTTCGCGGGAAGAACGACTGTCTGAAAGCCTCCGTGCGCGCTCTAATCTCTCTAATTTTACATTCGTGAACAATGATGATAATGATTGTGATGTGGGGTCTGGGTGCGGTACAGTCAAATGGGGGGTGCCCCAGGGATCAATGTTGGACCACTCTTGTTCCTTATTTATATAAATGATATGCCCTCTATTATTATTGGTAACTCTAAAATATTTCTGTTTGCTGATGACACTAGATTGGTAGTAAAGGATGTTGTGCGCAACATTGGCCCAGTTTAAAATACTTCAGTTCATGACATAAGTTCAAGGGTTGTAGAGAATAAACTAACGCTAAATCATAGCAAGACTCAGTTTTTACACTTTGTGACCTACAATTCAATAAAACCAGATGTTTTAATTTCACAAAATGAGCATATGACAAGTGAAACTGAACAGTTCAAATTTCTAGGTGTTCATATAGATAGTAAGCTGTCGTGCAAAGCTCATGTTCAGGATCTTGTTCACAGACTTAATCCTGACCTTTTTACTATTCGAACGGTATCTGAAGTGGGTGATCGTTCGCACGAAAATTAGTCTGCTTTGCTTCTTTTCATTCGCTTATGACGTATGGTATTATATTTCGGAGTAACTCTTCCTATTCTAAAAGGGTATTTTTGTCTGAGAAATGTTCAGTTCGGGCAATAAGTGGTGCAAATTCACAAACCTCTCGTAGACCCATGTTCACTAGACTGGGTATTTTGGCATTGGCCTCTCAATATAGCTTTTCCTTGCTGTCATTTCTTGTTAACAATATTAGCTTATTCCCAAGAATAAACAACATTCACTCCGTTAATACTCGGCAGAAATCAAACCTGCATCTGTATCGGACTTCCTTAAGTATTGTGCAGAAACGTGTGTAGTATGCTGCTGCATCCATCTTCAATAAGCTACCACTCGAATTCCATAATCCTAGCAGTAATCCATGCGCTTTCAAATCGAAACTAAAGAATTCCCTCAGGGTCACTCCTTCTATTCTATAGAGGAATTCCTTGAAAAATTTAGCTGGTTCTTGTTGTATTGTTGATTGGGTTTACTTATATGTATGGACTGACTTTCTTTGGGTTCATAAACATTTATTTTTATCTATTATGACCTTGGAGATTTGTTCCTCAATTTGGGCCTACTGAACTTGTAAATAAATAAATAAAGTTCTTTGAAGGTCTCTATGAGGGGGAGGGCTTGTGTGATGACGTGACAGAAGAAGAAATTGGAGTCAATATGGATGACGCAGGGGATCTAGTAATACAGCCAACTTTCGAAAAGCTGTGGATGACTTGACATTCAATGAGACGGGAGGACTAGACATCATCCATCGGAATCTCTAAAATCACTGGGGAAGTGGTAACAAAACGACTATTCAAGTTGGTGTGTATAATCTATGAGGCTAGCGACATACCATCAGAGTTACAGAAAAATGTCATCCACTCAATAGTAAGGACAAACAAGCGCGAAAGCTATCGCACAATCAGCTTAAAAGATCATGCGCTGAAGGTTCTGTCAAGAATAATATACAGGAGAATAGAAATCAAAATTGTATATTAATCAGATGACGACGTGTTTGATTTAGGAAACGTAAATGCACTAGAGATGCAGTTCTCGCATTGTGCTTAACAACGGAAACAAGGCTAAAAGAAAATCGAGACACACTCATAGGACTCTTCTGCCTAGGAAAAGCGTTCGACAATGTAAAATGGAGCAAGACGATCGAATTTCTGAGAAAAATAGGAGTAAGCTACAGGGAAAGACATGTTATATATACTATGTACAAGAACCAAGAAGGAACAATAAGACAGGAAGACCAAGAACGGAGTGCTCCGATTAAAAAAGTTGTAAGACAGGGATGTAGTCTTTTCCTCCTACTGTTCAATTTATAAGAGAACACCAAAGAAGCAATGACGGAAATAAAAGAGTAGTTCAAGTGCGGGGATGAAATTCAAGGTGAAAGTATATCAATAAGTTTGGCTGATGACGATGCTATTCTTGCTTAAAGTGAAGAGGAATTACAGGATATGTTGAATGGACTGAACGGTCTAATGAGTACAGAATATGGTTTGAGGGTGAATCAGTGAAAGACGTAACTAATGAGAAGAAACAGAAATGACAACAGCGAGAAACTTTACTCCAGGATTGGTGGTCACGAATAAGATGACTATAAGGAGTTTTGCAACCTAGGCAGCCAAATAACCGATGTCAGACTGAGCAAGGAGTACACAAAAAGCAGACTAGAATCTCATTCTCGGCCAATAGAAATCTGCTAGTATCCATCATAGGCCTTAATGTGAGGAATAAATTTCTGAGAATGTTCATTTGGTGCACAACATTGTATCGTAACGAAACATGGACTACGGGAAAACTGCGACAGAAGAGAACCGAAGCTTTTAAGATGTGATCCCAGAAGAATGTTGAAAATTAGTTGAAGTGATAATGTAAGAAATGAGGAGTTTCTCCACAGAATCGCCGAGGAAAAGAATATATGGAAAATACTGTCATGAAGAAGGGACAGAATGATAGGACATTTGTTATAATGCCAGGGAATAACATCCATGGGAGCTGTAGAGGGTAAAAGCTGTAGAGGAAGACAGATTAGAATGCATTGAGCAAATAATTGACAATATTGGTTGCCACTGCTGCACTGAGATAGGAAGGTTGGCGTAGGAGACGAATTCGTGGTGGTTCACGTCACACCAGTCAGAAGGCTGATAAAAAAAAAAAATAAAAAAAAAAAACATTGTATGTGTTTCCGTGTTTCCCACCAGAATATCTGTCCGTTCATACACTTCCTAGGCATTAATTCATGAAGTACTCTTTCTACCAATCTCTGAAACGTGGCTGGTGAGATCTTGAATCTAAGTGGCATTCTGTGGTACTGATACTGGTCCCATGGTGTTGAGGAGAGAGTTTTACATCTTCTGAGATTGCTTCTAGCTGATATCTGCTCCTCAGTTCCATCGAAAAATACTTGCTTTTGGGCTAAGTTTTCCAATGTATCAGATACATTTGGGATGGGACATGCATGATTCATAATTTCTGTGTTCAGTCACAACAGAATATGTATTTTTAGTACCATCTGGTGATTTTTTTCATAACTATGTTTACTGTTGCATCCCTTGGGCTATCACTATTTTCTAATACTTCCTCTGCTACTTTCAGAACAATGGATTTCTCGATGAGTGGTTGCAGATGCCTTGGTACATGGTATAGCTTGCTATAGATTGAAGTATTATTACCTGTGAGTATCCTTGGTTGTGTAACGTAAACCGGCATTATATGCACAATCGGGCAACGGAAAATCCACGATGGCTGCGACAAGTGGAACATCAGCGACCTTGTCCGGTTAATGTATGGTGCGGCATTATGGGAGGAAGGATAATTGGCCTTCATTTTATCGATGGCAATCTAAATGGTACAATAATGCTGATTTCCTACGTAACGCTCTACCGATGTTACTACAAGATGTTTCACTGCATGGCAGAATGGCGACGTACTTCCAACATGATGGATGTCCGGCACATAGCTCGCATGCAGTTGAAGCAGTATTTAATAGCATATTTGATGACAGGTCGTGGAGCACCATACCATGGCCCGCACGTTCACCGGATCTGACGTCCCCGGATTTCTTTGTGGGTGGAAAGTTGAACGATATTTGCCATCGTGATCCACCGACAACGTCTGACAACATGCATCAGCGCATTATCAATGCATGTGCGAACATTACGGAAGGCGAACTAGACGCTGTTGAGAGGAATGTCGTTACACGTATTGCCAAACGCATTGAGGTTGACGGACACCATTTTGAGCATTTATTGCATTAATGTGGTATTTACAGGTAATCACGCTGTAACAGAATGCGTTATCAGAAATGATAAGTTCACAAAGGTACATATATCACATTGGACCAACCGAAATAAAATGTTCAAACGTACCTACGTTCTGTATTTTAATTTAAAAAACCTACCTGTTAAGAACTGTTCATCTAAAATTGTGAGCCATATGTTTGTGACTATTAGAGCGCCACCTATCAGAAAGCGAAAAAAGTGGTCCAACTGAAACATTCATATTTCTTTACGTACTACAAGAAGATGTAATAAAAATGGGGGATCCTAATTAAATAACCGCAGTTGATACCCGTTTGACCTATGGCACCGCCATCTAGCGGGCCAACCATAGCGGCATCTGGTTTCCCCCTTCAAACTAGACAAGTTTCTTTCTTTGTAGTTTTTTCGTTTGACTCTTATTTCGTGAGATATTTGGCCTGGTCACGATCAATGGGCCACCCTGTATATTGCCTCTAACTGTTTGGCGATATTAACGTGGACAGATAAGACGGATTCCACATCCTGACTCTGCATGACACGTCACCAGGGATACCCCATAAGAAGAGATCAAGCACCCTACTTTCAGCAGCATAACTCAGTCAGTCTCTGCACACTGCAGCAGATCGTGTATTTGTGCATTAATGTTTCAGTTTCCCCCATAAGAATCACATAACATTCTGTCATTCTTTGAAATGTTTAATTGCGTCAGTGGGCTGAAAGGCCTTCTTGAATTTGATTTAGGGTACTGTTACTCCACTATGCATGGCTCGCAGAATGAAGTAATGCTCTCTTCACAGTGAGGTCATACTGTTGAAGTGGCAAGTCAGGGAACTTGCTCGAACCAAATCTCTGCATAATCATGATGTTATGCAGCCGGATTGTTCACACGTCTCTGGGCCTGTTCCAAATATATCTCCTTCTCATGTGATTCATGAATAGTGTATTCGCTATTACTAACTTAATTTATTCGAAGTAGTACCACACTAAGGTAATGAGTGTAAGAGAGCAAATGAAGGAATACTGCATCTCCTTACTAGGCATGGTCGTAGTGGCGGTGGTTTCTCATTGCCTTCTTCCAACCTGTTATGGAGTGCGAAATGTATATCTATATCTCGTGGATTGTGATGAGTGCTTGCGAACCGCAGTGTATGGGCTGTGATGTTACAGGTGAAAAGAATAGAGATCCAGCACATAGTCTACTCCTCCCAAATAGTACCAAGGTGGCTCCCGAGCTTAAAGTTCCCATTCAATGCATGGATCGCCATCAACAGTGTCCCACGCATCACTTTATGAGACAGTGTGGAGAGGTTTGCTACTTTATTCAGAATATTGGTGATCAGGAACTTCATGTCATCATCTCTCTGCCGATTGCCGGCCGAGTACTGGCAATGAAAGTTTTCCACCAGCAGAATTCGAACTGACATACTTCCGTGTCAAGCACCACTGGACGTGTGTGCATTTGTGACCTCAGTTACGGCGTCTGTTTGGAATCTACAGTCAATCACTCTTACTCCTTCGAGCAGACCCGTACTGCCCCGAAACTCTTTCTTCTTTACCTTCCACTAATTCCGCGTTACAATCTCCCGTGGTTATTGGATTTGCATCTCCCTTTAGATACTTAACTTCCATTTCAGTATCCTCAGATACCTTGTGATTGCGCTCGTAGACGTGTACAAGGAATTTTAGTCCGTGTGGCATGAACCCTTGTGTACACTAGTAACTGACGTAGCACAGTCGCTTGTGATGTGCCTCAAAAATTCATCTGCTTTGTTGGCGAGAACAAAAGGGACAAAAAACTGCTTCTCACTAGGCCCTCGTAAAGAGGCTTGAGACAACTGCTGTCTAAAAGTTACCTGACTCTATCTAGAATGCATCAATACCGTAAGGATCTTTGTAGGAACATACACTTGCATGGAAATAATCCAAGTTCCTCAGAATGTCTCCCTGATTAGGTCCAACATAGGTACAAAAATATCTACCCTTAAAGTAGTCTAAGTCCACAGAGAAAACGATGATGAAAGCCGAGAACAGCGGCGTTGGTCGTTACGATGGGCTTCAAGAGTGTACTGAGACAGTGAGGTCAGGAGCATCTACCCAGAGGCGAGGAGAGCCTCTTGAAGGTGGAAGAACTGGCTCGTGTGGTCTGTGCACTGGCCTTTATAGCTAGCAGCGGCTGAATACTCGTGGCACTTTGTCATGTGTTGTGCAGACGTAAAGAAGTCCCTCTAAAGTGGCGGCCTTTTCCAGTTCTGTTACCGCGCCCTGGTGTCAAGTCGTGATTGTGACGTGGACAGGTCGTGATACCGAGCCGTGCTGAGGCCATGCAGAATGCACGCATGCCCAAGATGCCCGAGGGGTTAGTGCTTCCTTCTTCGTGAAACTCCTATATATTAGCAGCTGGCTTTTCCCAATTCTCTGGGAGAACATGATGATGACGGGAAGTCGTTGGAGCAGCCAATGCGTCAAGTACACCAAAAGTCGTTACTTACTGTAATTCCTGTGCACATCCGATTTTCCCAACATGGTTCTTATACATTGGCTCTTACACCAACGATGCAGCCTTGTACACCTGCACATGAATACTGAGACGCTACACTACTGCTCATTCAAATTGCTACACCAAGAAGAAATGCAGATGATAAACGGGTATTCATTGGACTGGAACTGAAATGTCATTACATTTTCACGCAGTTTGGGTGCATAGATCCTGAGAAATCAGTACCCGTAACAACCACCTCTGGCCGTAATAACGGCCTTGATACGCCTGGGCATTGAGTCAAAGAGAGCTTGGATGACGTGTACAGGTACAGCTGCCTATGCAGCTTCAACACGATACCACAGTTCATCAAGTGCAGTGACTGGCGTATTGTGACGAGCCATTTGATCGGCCACCAATGACCAGATCTGGAGAATGTGCTGGCCAGGGCAGCAGTCGAACATTTACTGTATCCAGAAAGGCCAGTACAGGACCTGCAACATGCGGTCGTGTATTATCCTGCTGAAATGAAGGGTTTCGCAGGTATCGAATGAAGGGTAGAGCCACGGGTCGTAACACATCTGAAATATAACGTCCACTGTTGAAAGTGCCATCAAAAATGCAGTACAAGAGGTGACCGAGACGTGTATCCAATGGCACCCCATACCATCACGCCAGTATGGCGATGACGAATTCACTCTTCCAATGTGCGTTCACCGCGATGTCGCCAAACACGGATGCGACCATCATGATGCTGCAAACAGAACCTGGATTCATCCGAAAACATGACGTTTTGCCATTCGTGCCCTCAGGTTCGTCTTTGAGTACACCATCGCAGGTGCTCCTGTCTGTGATGCAGCGTCAAGGTTAATCGCAGCCATGGTCTCCGACCTGATAGTCCATGCTGCCTTCGCTATTTGGCAAAGTGCACATGACCTCCTTGGCCACTTCACTGATTATTGCTATTCCACGTGCAAAATTTTCTTCATATTTTTTTGCAGTCCATAGTGTCCTAAAGCAAAGTGAAAGTAGTCTTCACCTCAGTCTTGAACTGAGACAGCCAACATACTTTCCGATCCTTCATATCTAGATTTTTCCGTTTATATAAAACGCCTTGACAGATCTTGTAACATTTAGCAATTTGGGATAATTTACACTATCAAAATTGACTTTTACTGATTTCCCAACTTCATCTTTGTTTTGATATCTCAAGTTTTTACAAATCTGTTCAGTTTTCCTTTTCCCATTCACTTCTTTAATGAGCCTCATTTGGAAAGTACCGTCTTCATTACTTTCTTTGTCACACATTTTAGACCTTCTGGTAATGTAGATAAAGCGTTTGCTACATAGTTGTCAGTCCCTTTGATATAACAAAATTCGTAATAGAACTGTCGACGTTGTAGTTCGCACCGGACTAATCTGCTGGTTAATAGGCTTTATGGTCTGTATGTATAACATTTTATTTCCCCAGAAATAATTTCGGAATTTCTCAAACCCCATGTGGCCGTTAAGGCTCCATTTTCTGATATTCCTTTCCTATTTAGTTAACGTCCTATTTGTGAATGCTATTGTTTTGTGACATGATTCTTCTGTTTCTTGGAAAATCATAGTCTGGGTTCCATACGCACTGCTATCTGCGTTCATGTGAAAGGGTTCCATTAATACGGGATGTTTTATCGTTCCTCATTAGTTCACTTTTCAACTTTTCGAAATCATCCTGACATTCTTTAGTCAAACGTTTAAAGAGTACAAAATTATTATTGAAAACGAAACCACGTAATTGGTACATGCAGTTATACAGTACTCACCTGATAATTTGAGATGAAGATGGTGGCAGTGTCGATCTCCTGTGCTACTCACAAAAGGCTGCCAAAGTATCCATGGCTCCTCCTGTGCAGCAAGCTCTGAAAATTCTCTTCTTAGCGTTGGATTTTCACAGTACAGAGCTAACCAAAGTACGCCATGAGTAAGAAGCCGAATTATTTCCACATCAGAGGCTGTATTATATAATCTTGCAGTTCTATTTCAGCTCACGAGTTGCTTACCCTTTGCCTGATGGCCACCGACTGACTCAGGCCGCAAAGGAGCTTTGCAGTTCGACCGTCACCTTTCTCTGTTACCACCTGGCTAGTTTCGTTGCGGAGGGATTTCCCTCCAAGTTTTACGTAATTACAAACCTACGTCCCTACGCATGAATCAGTATTACAATAAAAATTTTTGATTATTACATTCTTTTACAGCACGTTGCTTTTGAAATTGCATCCATAGATTAATTACAATTACATGAATTATAATAAACAATGAATAAACATTTACCTGAATGTTATATCAAGAGCTTGGTTATACAGAAGTCACAATAGGTAAAAAACAGACAGAGAAGTTAGATAAGTTCATTATACGTAATACTGATAATAGTGTTACGTGTTCACGTGCCTCTGTGGTTGAAGTACACGGTGCATGGCAAAATGGCCCTAATCAAAACCAGCGCCGAGGCACCTGTAATGAACCATGGGTCATAGATGACGAGCGTAGACGGCACCTGCAGTAGGAACAACGAAGGTTCCTACGTGTGGGCCTCTTCAGAAGCCGCCTGGTTCAAATGGTTCAAATGGCTCTGAGCACTATGCGACTTAACTTCTGAGGTCATCAGTCGCATAGAACTTAGAACTAATTAAACCTAACTAACCTAGGGACATCACACACATCCATTCCCGAGGCAGGATTGGAACCTGCGACCGTAGCGGTCGCTCGGCTCCACTCTGTAGCACCTAGAACCGCACGGCCACTCCGGCCGGCCCGCCTGGTTCATGCATCCATGTTGACTGCGGACCACCGGCGGTGAGCGCCGGAATTTCCAAGTCAAAACCGCATCTGGACATCCACTGAGTGGATGAGACAGATAGCTGTTGGCGTCCACGACGTGAAACCTCTGAAAGTAAACACCCTGTAACGACGAGGGAGCGTTATGGTTAAGTGAATGTTTTCGTGGCATTCCCTGGATGATGTCGTCATTCTGGAAGGCACAATAAGTTAACACAGGTATGCATCTGTCCATGGGGACCACGTCCACCAAGTTATGCACTATATGCAGTTTGTTTTTCAGCGGCACGATGGCATCTATCAGCATTACAATGCAACGTGTCACACAGCTTGCAGTGTACGAGCGTGAATCCATGAGCAGCAGGATGCATTTACCCCATTCCCCTGATCACCAAACTCCATGACTAAAACCCAATCGAGAATCTATGGATCACCCTGATCGGGCAATTAGCGCCATGGATCCTCAGCCGAGAAAGCCAGTGCAGTTCGCCACGGCACTGGAGTCAACATGGCTCCACATCCTTGTTGGCACCTTTCAGAACCTCACTGACTGTCTTCCTGCACTTCTTAAGCTGCAAAAGATAGTCATTCATGCTTCTGACAAATGGTCACATTAATGTGACTGGATAGTGTAGTAATTGCATACCGAACATGTTTTCGCTCGCAGCAGACATAGCAACTTCGCCACTTAAATCTGTGAAAAGCTGAAAATATAATAGTAATACCCCGCAAACCTAATGAAATCACTTTTCTAATAACCAGTACCTACATCTACATCTACATTTACACTCCGCAAGCCACCCAACGGTGTGAGGCGGAGGGCATTTTACGTGCAACTGTCATTACCTCCCTTTCCGGTTCCAGTCGCGTATGGTTCGCGGGAAGAACGACTGCCGGAAAGCCTCCGTGCGCGCTCGAATCTCTCTAATTTTTCATTCGTGTTCTCCTCGGGAGGTATAAGTAGGAGGAAGCAATATATTCGATACCTCATCCAGAAACGCACCCTCTAGAAACCTGGACAGCAAGCTACACCGCGATGCAGAGCGCCTCTCTTGCAGAGTCTGCCACTTGAGTTTTGCTAAACATCTCCGTAACCCTATCACGCTTACCAAATAACCCTGTGACGAAACGTGCAGCTCTTCTTTGGATGTTCTCTATCTCCTCCGTCAACCCGACCTGGTACAGATCCCACACTGATGAGCAATACTCAAGTACAGGTCGAACGAGTGTTTTGTAAGCCACCTCCTTTGTTGATGTAATACATTTTCTAAGGACTCTGCCAATGAATCTCAACCTGGTATCCACCTTACCAACAATTAATTTTATATGATCATTCCACTTCAGATCGTTCCGTACGCATACTCCCAGATATTTTACAGAAGTAGCTGCTACCAGTGTTTGTTCCGCTATCATATAATCATACAATAAAGGATCCTTCTTTCTATGTATTCGCAATACGTTACATTTGTCTATGTTAAGCGTCAGTTGCCACTCCCTGCACCAAGTACCTATCCGCTGCAGATCTTCCTGCATGTCGCTACGATTTTCTAATGCTGCAACTTCTCTGTATACTACAGCATCATCCGCGAAAAGCCGCATGGAACTTCCGACACTATCTAACTATAACCCCAAAAATCGGGACCGTCGCACCACATCCGCCATCCTGCGACGCCACGTTCAACATACCACTGAGAAGAAGGAAAACATAGACGCCATTCAGAAAAAGGAACAAGATTAGTTTGAACATGCTTCGATACCGCTTCCTCACATACCGGCTACAGCATTCACTGGCCAAACAGCCGCAAACGCGTGACAGTAAAGGAATTGAAGATGGTTATTTAATATGCAACATTCATCACTGCATCATTTTTAACGCCCTCCTTTTGCACGTAATTTTGTATGCGTTTAAAAATAGGTGACACATTATAAATTGCAATATGTCCTGTTTATTGTGTGTAGCACTGTATTAAAGACTGGAAAAACTACTCACAGTGCGTACGTTTCCTGCAAAAGTTCATTGCAGCCATGCCAAGGGAAGAGCAATGGTTGGTGCTCGCCGCCATCGCAGCGACAGAAATGACGTGACGTCGGCGGGTGTGTCCCGCTGCAGCCACCGGCAGCAGGCAGCTGGCTACTGCATATTTCGGCAGCCGCGTGCCTGCGACTTCAAAGAGCCGCAGCGGCGCCAGGTATGCCACCTCGTGCTTCTTCTGCTTCCCTCCTACCCCCACTCCAGCCCCAGAGCCCGCCTCTGCCGCCGTCACCGCCGAGCTCGTGGCCAAAGCCTTCCTTTGTGGCGGCGACATCACAGGCATCCCGACGAACAAGGAAAGGCCAATGCTAGTGAGCGTGCCTCGGCGAAACAAAGCTGCTCACGTCTTACCGGATTCTGCGCCCACTACCAGCCCACCAGCCTTCGGCCCCGGCTCGGAGGAAGTCTCGCTTATTAAACTACGGCATTTCCTCAGAACAGAGCCATCTACGAGTGGCAGCTGTATGCTGCTCTGGTGCAAAAAGAAGGAATGCCTCAGTGAATTGGTCATTACTTTAGCTGGATGGCTCAGAACGTGCGTCTCACGATGGCCCCATAGTCAAGAACATACACGGATTAGTCATACTGATATGTCCAGCTGTTTAATACCGTGTTGGTCCACTTTGGAACGCAATGCATCAGTCGTTCTACGTGGTCTGTATTCGACAAGTCCTTGGTAGGGTTCTGGCTATTGGCTCTGAGCACTATGGGACTCAACATCTGAGGTCATCAGTCCCCTAGAACTTAGAACTACTTAAACCTAACTAACCTAAGGACATCACATACATCCATGCCCGAGGCAGGATTCGAACCTGCGACCGTGTGGTCGCGCGGTTCCAGACTGAAGCACCTAGAACCGCTCGGCCACACTGGCCGGCGATAGGGTTCTCAAGGTATGGAGGACCAGATGTCTATGAATGAGTCACGCGATTCCCCAATGTCAGGGGAAGACAATTTGTGGGTATGGATGTGGGCGCTCCTCAAACCATGGTAGCACGAGTCTGCCCTTGAGAGATGTGCATAGTTATGCTGCTGGAAGATGCCATCACATTCGGGAAAGACATCGAACGTGCAGCTGGTTCACAATAATACAGACGTAGCCCGCAGTTGTCAGTATTGACATCACCAGCCTGCTCCATGGCACTGTGTATGCACTGAGCAGCCATTTGTCAGGCCGACAGCGTATCTGGACACAATTCTTGAACCTGTGTGACAAGAAACGTGATTCATTTTTCCCATGTAGGCTTTCACGGCCGGCGTCTTCATTAGTAAACACTTTAAAAGCGCGAAGAATGTTTCATTCGGCACAAGCTAACTGTATTTATTCTCGTATGGAACTGGCATTACTACGTGAGCGGATACATCAGACACGACGAGGACTGGCGGTATGTGATAGTCAACTGCTAAATCTTCATTTACTTATTAGCAATACTATGCAGTTTTGACACTGGAACAAAGTGGACAGTTTAACACTTAGATCTATGGATATTAGTGTAGAAGTGTCTTCCAAAAGGCAGAAGGAGAAGTTTGATCGTCTACAAGAGGGTCGACAGGAAACACCGATTCCAAACAATTCCCAAACGGTTATTAATTTATGGGAAAAAGAATTGTCTAAGGAAGAACTTTCTGTTCTGTCTAAAGGAGGGAATTTTGCAATAACTCCATCCAAGGTTCCTATGGAGGACATTATTGCTAATATAGAGGCAGGAATTCGTCAGTTACCATCATATTCTGGTGATGAAATTAGGATGGAAACCTCCAGGATGTTACGTAAAGCTAAGCCACCCAGCAGCAATCTGTCTCAAGGGGAAAGGAAGGCATTGCGGGAGATCAATGCAGACAAGAATGTTATTATAGTTGCCGCTGACAAGGGAAATGTTACTGTTGTAATGAATACTGAGGATTATCACAAGAAGATCAGTGATCTCCTGGAACCCAGCACATACAAGAAGTTGAAAAAGGATCCCACAACGAATGTGCTGAATGCCACCAATCGTCTGATAAAACAGTCTTCCATTCCTACAGAAGTTAAAAAGTATCTTTGTAAAACGGAGGCTTATCCTCCGAGATTATATGGATTACCAAAGATACATAAGCCTGATGTTCCTTTGAGACCTATAGTCAGTGCAATTGGAGCTCCTACCCAAGAACTAGCCAGACACCTTGAATCTTTGTTACAACCTTACATAGGCAAAACTGAGAGTCATATTAAAAACTCTCTACACTTCATTGAGAAATTGAGGGAAATTACTGTCGGTCCTAATGACATCCTTGTCAGTTTTGGCCCGCATCTCGTGGTCGTGTGGTAGCGTTCTCGCTTCCCACGCCCGGGTTCCCGGGTTCGATTCCCGGCGGGGTCAGGGATTTTCTCTGCCTCGTGATGGCTGGGTGTTGTGTGCTGTCCTTAGGTTAGTTAGGTTTAAGTAGTTCTAAGTTCTAGGGGACTTATGACCACAGCAGTTGAGTCCCATAGTGCTCAGAGCCATTTGAACCTTGTCAGTTTTGATATAGTGTCTTTGTTCACTATGGTTCCAGTTGATGAAGCTCTCTCTCATATAGCCGATGTGTTCCCTACTGATATAGTGGCCTTGTTCCAACACTGTCTATCCTCGACCTATTTTCAGTACAACGGTGAATTTTATGAACAGATTGATGGGTTAGCCATGGGAAGCCCCCTAAGCCCCGAAATTGCGAATTTATTCATGGAATATTTTGAACATCAAGCACTGCAGTCGGCCAAAAAAAGACCCTCGAAGTGGTATCGGTATGTGGATGATACCTTTGTAATATGGAATCATGAGGAAGAGGACTTGAATGATTTCCTGGTGCACTTAAATAGCATCAACCCAAAGATCAAATTTACCATGGAGAAAGAGAATAATGGACAACTTAACTTTTTGGATGTATCAGTTATCAAACGGGCAGATGGGACCTTAGGCCATAAGGTATACAGGAAAGGTACACATACTGATCGATACTTCCATAAGAACTCAAACCACCACCCTAGCAAAAGAGGGGGGTCATAAAAACACTAGTGGATAGGGCCAATAATATTTGTGAACCAGGCTACTTACAAGAAGAACTAAATCATTTACGAATGGCTTTTGCGAAAAATGGTTATACGAAAAACGAGATTAACCGAGCACTTCACCCAAGCAGAAAAATGCCTAAAAATAGGAGACAGCAACAACCATCAGCTGGAAAAGTATTTCTTCCGTTCATCCATAACATCACGGATCGCATTGGGAAAGTACTAGCCAAGTTTCGGGTGGAGACTATTTTCAGACCTACTAAGAAAATTAGTGAATGCCTAAGATCAACAAAAGATGCTCGTCACCCCCTAGCCACCCCAGGGGTATATGAAATTCCGTGTAATTGTGGCAGGGTTTACATAGGAACTACAAAAAGAAGCATCAATACACGTTTGACGGAGCACAAAAGAAACTGTCGCTTGGGACATATCGACAAATCGGCAGTAGCGGAACATGTTTTTAAGGATGGAGATCACGAAATAAAATTTGGTGAGACAAGCGTGCTAGCGAGGACGTCGCATTACTATACACGTATGTGTAGAGAGGCAATTGAAATCCACAAACATCAATACAATTTTAATCGTAAAGAAGAAGGATTAAAATTGGACAAGATATGGCGGTCGACGTTGCATCAATCACGTGACAATCGATTGCCTGCAATCGAGAGAACAGACGATAGCCAGAGATAGCTACACATCGACGCCACGTGACGTGCGGTGGCGCCCTCTACGATCTCCATATAAGCGGCGGCCCCAGCTCCTAGCAGCCAGTCGTCGACTCACCTCGGAAGATGTTCTCCGTAGTGGAGAACGAAACGTCAGGGAGAAGAAGTTCTACAGATCGACCACGGCAATTTTGCCCGGAAGTGTTTACTGATGGGTGATTCATTCTATCAGGCATCCCGTTTTCATTGATCCACGATGGAGTTCAGTGATCAAGAGCGCACTAAAGCATAAATTGATGTCATTGTTCGATCTACCTGGCAACACGTAGGGTCATCTTCTGCTTTGCAGACTGTGCAAGCCTCCATCACCCACATTCTGTGAAGTGTTGTGGACGTCCAACACTTGGTTCTCTACAGGTGGTTTCATCATCGTTCAACCTTTCAACGTTTTCGAATTCCTTATTCCTAACCACCGTACTACAATAATGTCCCCTTGTCAAGGTCAAAACTGTCAGTGGATTTCCCCCGTTGTGCAGCTCTTATTCGCACTCAAAATAAAAGGCTCACATGAACATAACTGAGTTCAGGCCAAGGAATCTAATCCTAATCTTTCAGGTTTGTTTATCAGACGGTGGAGTCCGCCCCCGGTAGCTGAGTGGTCAGCGCGATAGACTGTCAATCCTAAGGGCCCGGGTTCGATTCCCGGCTGGGTCGGAGATTTTCTCCGCTCAGGGACTGGGTGTTGTGTTGTCCTAATCATCATCATTTCATCCCCATCGACGCGCAAGTCGCCGAAATGGCGTCAAATCGAAAGACTTGCACCAGGCGAGCGGTCTACCCGACGGGAGGCCCTCGTCACACGACATTATTATTATTATATCAGACGGTGGTGGTACCTGACGTTTTGAATTATCCTCTCGGCTGAGGCACCCTTTCTTCTTCATCTGATGCTGTGAGGGTGATTACACTCGCAGCAACTCTGGTCATCTTGGCCGGAAGCGTACCTGCTGTCCCAGGTTTGCTGACTGTGGCACCTTTCCATAGAACACATGTGCAGTCTGCTGGAAGATGTCTCACAAAAGTGGGATTCGCATTATCTTTACGTAATTGCCATGTCCGTTATTCCTGCATAAGTTGTAAGGTGAGCATCAGTGCTATATTTTGCAATTTTTCGGACGTCTTATGTGCATGACATCGGCATTTCCACAAACCACATCTTTATTTTCCAGTATTGTTCTGACTAGCGACAGGTAGAACGTGATGCCTTGCTGTGGAGGCAGTGTCGTCTCTTGGCGGAGCAGGCTGTGCAGGAGATGAAAGCATCCCAGCTCCCTACTCTTGATGTCTCAAATGCGGGTATTGTATTGTATTTGCCATCCTATCCTCAACCAAGGGATGAGCTGCTTTAAGCATGAGTTGTCATTTCGTGGACCACGAGCCAATGGCGTTGAAGCTGAGTTAAAGACGGTGATGTAGCAACTCAGTATTCATGCTGCAGGTGCATAGCGCTGCATCGTTGGCATACAGAGCAAATGTATGTGCACCACCTTGGGAAAATCGGATGTGTACAGGAATTACAATAAGCACCGACTTTTGGTGCACTTCACGCATTGGCTGCTCCAACGACTTCCCGTTATCATCATGTTCTCCCAGAGAATTGGGAAAAGCCAGCTGCTAATATATAGGAGATTCACGAAGAAGGAAACACTAACCCCTCGGGCATCTTGGGCATGCGTGCATTTAGCATGGCCTCAGCACGGCTCGGTATCACGAGCTGTCCACGTCACAATCACGACTTGACACCAGGGCGCGGTAACAGAACTGGAAAAGGCCGCCACTTTAGAGGGACTTCTTTACGTCTGCACAACACATGACAAAGTGCCACGAGTATTCAGCCGCTGGTAGCTATAAAGGCCAGTCCACAGACCACACGAGCCAGTTCTTCCACCTTCAAGAGGCTCTCCTCATCTCTGGGTAGATGCTCCTGACCTCACTGTCTCAGTACACTCTTGGAGCCCATCGTAACGACCAACGCCGCTGTTCTCGGCTTTCATCATCGTTTTCTCTGTGGACTTAGACTACATTAAGGGTAGATATTTCTGTACCTATGTTGGACCTAATCAGGGAGACATTCTGAGGAACTTGGATTATTTCCATGCAATTGTATGTTCCCACGAAGATCCTTATGGTATTACTGAATTCTAGATACAGTCAGGTAACTTTTAGACAGCAGTTGTCTCAAGCCTCTTTACGAGGACCTAGTGAGAAGCAGTTTTTTGTCCCTTTTGTTCTCGCCAACGAAGCAGATGAATTTTTGAGGCACATCACAAGCGACTGTGCTACGTCAGTTTCTAGTGTACACAAGGGTTCATGCCACACGGACTAAAATTCCTTGTACACGTCTACGAGCGCAATCCCAAGGTATCTGAGGATACTGAAAGGGAAATTAAGTATCTAAAGGGAGATGCAAATCTAATAACCACGGGAGATTTTAACGCGGAGTTAGGGGAAGGAAAAGGAGACAGAATTTCAGGGCAATACGGGTCTGTTGGAAGGAGTAAGGGAGTATACTGACTATCGATTCCAAGCCGTGGTCACTAATGCACACACGTGCAGTGGTGCTGGACTCAGAGGTATATCAGTTCGGATTATGCTGGTGGAAAACTTTCATTGCCAGTATTCGGCCGGCAATCGGCAGGGAGGTGATGACATGAAGTTCCTGATCACCAATATTCTGAATAAAATAGCCACTACGACCTTGCCTCGAAAGGAGATGCAGTATTCCTTCATTTGCTCTCCTACACTCATTACCTTAGTGTGGTACCACTTCGAATAAATTTACTTAGTAATAGCGAATACACTATTCAAGAATCACATGAGAAGGAGATATATTTGGAAAAGGCCCAGAGATGCGTGAAAAATCCAGCTGCAATACATCATGATTATGCAGAGATTTGGTTCGAGCAAGTTCCCTGACTTGCCAATTCAACAGTATGCCCTCACTCTGAAGATAGCATTACTTCATTCTGCGAGCCATGCATAGTGGAGTAACAGCACCCAAAATCAAATTCAAGAAGGACTTTCAACCCACTGACGAAATTAAACATTTCAAAGAATGACAGAATGTTATGTGATTCTTCTGGGAGAAACTGAAACATTAATGCACAAATACCCGAGCTGCTGCAGAGTGCAGAGACTGACTGAGTTATGCTGCTGAAAGTAGGGCCCTTGATCTCTTCTTTTGGGGTATCCCTGGTGACGTGTCATGCAGAGTCAGGATGTGGAATCCGTCTTATATGTCCACGTTAATATCGCCAAACAGTTAGAGGGAATATATATATATATATATATATATATATATATATATATATATATATATATATATAGAAGGACGTAGTGACCACCAGTATTTATCCTCTGAAACAATGGACATAATGGACATCTGCACAAGCAATAACAACAACCGTAGTGCTATGAGGGGAGGCTGTGTCAACCGAAGAACACAGGAGTGAAGAAATAAGAAGCAGGAAAAACAATACAAGCAGAAACTCCCATTAAACGCAAAATATGGGAATGCAACATTCTTCGGAAAACATGCCCAGAAGGACAGATGTACACTGCACAGATGTACTCAAAGACGGAGTGCTGCCTATTAGAATTAGTACAGTGCCAGGAACATAATTTTTCATAGGGACAGGTGCACACATGTCAGTCGTTAGCCTGGACCTCTTAGGCAGGAAGAGGCTCACAACTCCATGTTACAGGTTTATGCAGGGTAGGTGCCATTGATGTAATGTCATCAGGGACAACACTACTTGACTTTACCACCGGAGGAAAAAAAGTTTCGTGATCACATGGAAATGTTGCCACACATTGATGAAAGGTATTCTGCAACTCTCAGACTTGACTTCCTTCATATATGTCGTGCTGAAATCGATCCTTAACCGTATATATTCGATCTCAGTGGAACTTTGTTTCTGCTGGGAGCCACAACAGCAAGCAATGTCACAAGGTGCACCACTCATGAAGGTGTTGTCACCTGTACTGCTACCACATACACTAAGGAATGTTTTGCAGATAATGTATCTTTCGGTACGGGAAGGTTAGTTTGCGTTGCTGTAGGTACTTACTGCAAGAAGTATTTGTGTTGTAGAACCATTAGAAAATAATGACGACCTGATAAAAACATTATTTTGTGCGAAAGGAGTGTAGTGTGCATTAGTAATATAGATGGTGAGTTTATGAATCCTGTTAGCCTGGATAATTTTGACAGTGACAAGACTAGTCTATCAAAGGGTTTAATTATTGGCACTTGAGATGTTTTGGATGAAGACGATATCGATTGGTCATTTGATGAACAGAGCTACAAGAAAACCGTTAGTGACTCTGCGGTGAGCAAAAAGGCAAATCATTTACAGGCTGGTTACCGAAAAGTAATGGAAACTTTCCAACTGTGATTCTTGCATTTGTTTAATACAAACAGTCCATTACCAGCAACGCCTGTTACACAACCAAGGATACTCACTGATAATAATACTTCAATTTACAGCAAGCTCTACCAAGTACCAAGGCATTTGCAACCATTAATAGAGAAATCCATTGTTCTGAAAGTAGCAGAGGGAGTAATAGGAAATAGCGATAGCCCAAGGGATGCGACAGTAAACATAGTTCTGAACAAATCAACAGATAGTACTAAAAATACATATTCTGTTGTCACTGAACACAAAAACTACGAATCATGTATGTCCCATCCCAAATATATCTGAGACGTTGTAAAACGTAGCCCAATGCAAGTATTTTTCGATGGAACAGAGGAGCAGATATCAGCTAGAAGTAATCTCAGAAGATCTAAAACTGCCTTCTCAACACCATGGGGTCAGTATCAGTACCACAGAATGCCATTTAGATTCAAGATCTCACCAGCCACGTTTCACGTTTCACAGATTGATAGACAGAGTACTTCATGGATTAAAGCCTAGGAAGTGTATGGTACACTTGGATGATATCATAGTATTCTCTAAAGAAGACATGTTACGTTTAGAATAAGTACTGAACAGACTTCAGGCAGCGTATTTGACGCTTAGAGTAAATAGATTGATAGGTGTCATTTGAGTACTAATCGATTGTACAATAATGTCATATCTTCGCTCTCGAGCTGTTACATGTGAGCGAGCAGCGATGTTGTAAGCTGTATCGCAGGGTTAGGTTATCATCTTTGGTGTGGGCATACGCACAATAGCAGATAGAGGTTAGCTGTGTTAAAGTGAGGAAGCAGTTGTAATGTTGTGTTTCAAATGTAAAGTCTCAATTTATCGATGTGTTTAATTAAGATAATTATGTAATGGTAACTGATCTGAGAAGGAGGAAGTGTAATGGCATCTTTTATTTAGGTGAAGAGGTATTATGAGGTATTTTTTAAGTCACTCTTTTATTATTGCAGCGCCGTTTCTCACTTACATTTCTCTTATAGTTTTAAGTTGATCATGGTTTTTTCAAAGGTAGGAAAGGAACCAATTATGTTCCGTAAATACTTTGATTTGCAACTAACAGAGAACTCATTGCACCTTACGAGTGACTGTGCAGATGTAGTAATCTGCAGCTTTAGCATAGCTACGCGCAAGGCAGAGCAATACTGCAAAGTGTTATCCACATTTGCGTTTTTTTTTCTGTCAGGGCCAACTTTTGTCATTCAGAGACAGTTACATTTTTCTGTGTTGTGCATCAGTTTTAGTTCAGGGATATGTGATCATTTTTGCAAAACTAATTATTTTGCGAAACTAAGTGCATTATTTAGGCACTTTATACTGCTCAAAATTCTTGCGGTCAGATTATTCACCTAACCAGTATTAAAGGCTCGCCTTCTCATTACAACATTTTGATGTTTTATTACGATTCATTATTAGTTTTTCGTAGGTCTTATTATTCAAAACAAAATATGTCAGCTATATTTCTGTTATTTAAAGAGAACTTCCAAGATCCACTTTGACAGCCAGAAACAAAAAAATTGTGAAACATGATTGCCAATTATTATTACCATTCTGTGATTTCTCATCATCACAAACAATGAAACAACTACATTTATAAGGCTGCTTAAATACTACAGAATATTCGTCAGAAGTTTTGCAGGAATCATTAGCAGGAATCACAGAACTATTTAATTGTTTATGAAGGTAACAGGCAAAATTTGAATGGGCGGCAGTGTCCAACAGCATTTAAGACTTTGAGAAAAATATTAATATCACATTCAGTACCGGAATTTTCTGACTTTAACAAATATTTCATTTTGTCGTATGATGCCAGCAGAAGGCCGTATTTTGAGTCAAAGTGTAGATGGCAAAGAACGTCAGTAGCTTACACATCAAGGTAAGCAAGCAGCTGACAGATGTTACTCACAAAATCGCTGCTGTTTGTATGTTCAGAAATTTAAGGTAATAACAAATCACACATCTCTGAAATGGATGTTGGGATTTGTAAACTAACGAAATATTCACTTCAAACAGAGTGAATGTGACTATGAAGTTGCTTACAAGCCAACCAGAAAGCATATGAATGCA